>NC_090319.1:283458666-283594960 GCF_040869045.1 Eurosta solidaginis | reverse complement strand
AAAGATATTTTATCGAAAACCTATCGATTTATTACCGAAAAGTTTCCGATAATTAATCGAAAAATAATCTTTATATTATGAAAAAGTTATCAACTTAATATCGAAAAGTTATCGATTTCATAACGGAGTGTTACCAATTTCTTAGCGGTGTATTACCGGCTTGTTATAGCTTTGTTATCGACTTGCGATCGACTTTTTATTGAAAATTTATCGATTTATTATCAAAAGGTTATCAACTTCATAGCGAAAATCTTGCGCTTTGTTATCGTTATTTGTAATCGGCGTGTTATCGATATGTTATCGACAACTCATGGTATAATTATGAAACAGATATTCATAAAATTTTACTACATAACCAATGACATATCCGTAACGCAGCTATAGCAAGCAAATAAGAAGTCGAGGAATCGGCTATAAAAAACTGGTAATTTAGGTTGAATTGTGTGGTCAGTAAGAACCTCACATAGACTGAATATGTCTATAGTGCTACAAGAATTAGTTTGACGACCAAACGGAAACCCCCCAATTAGGTACCAGGAATTACGTTATAATATAAATACGTCCGTATGTAAATGCTGAAAGTTTTCTAGGACCTAGATTAATAGCTGTCTCGGGATCTGACAAACGGTTAACTCCACTTTAACAACTCGCTCTCGGTAATAAGCCGATAATAAAAATATAGCATTTCGGTATAGTTTATTACCATAAAGAGCAGAAAGAGGTCTCGAAAATTTCAAAATGGTTTTTTTCGAGTCAAGTTGCCTCTATTGTGGCTCAACCTCTGGGCGAGATCTAGTTTACTTACTTTTCAAGTTTGACCTGCATAATGTTAAAAGAACTTCCAATAAAAATATATATACCATTTCCGAATTCTGTTTACTTTTAAATTACATTTCTTAAAAGGAAAATAATTATGCTATCAAATTAATGAAATTTTAATTATTTTACTTTAGGAAAATTCGTATTTGCATCGACAATTTATATCCATTATATTATTTTTCAATCAATATATACATCACATTGCCAATTAGTCAAGTCACGTCTTAATTTTGAAATAAATAAACGTCACAGTGATGCTGTAAAACTAACAAATAAAGCTCTTACAGTTAACAACGCCAAAATCCAAAGTATCATTTCAGTAATTAAATTTGCCCAAATAAAAAAAATGTTCCATGTTAAATACCTCACCAAATTTCCACTTGTCATGCAAACTCTGACTAAATAGGAAGTGCTAAGAAGCTTCAGATTGTACAACAATAATGAGATGCGAGGATTTTACAAAGTCACTTGCTCTATACAAAGACACGTACGCGTAATCATAAGGTAATTTACATAAGGAATTTGCACAACAACAGCAACAACAATAACTGTAGCAGTAATAGTTAATTTCAAAAATCGTGATGTCATCATACAAAATAAAATATGCACGCTTTCACTCATTAATCTTAATAAACTTAAGAATGCGACAACTTCGTTAAAATGAAATTGATTTCTAATGTCACTAACAAAGGTGAGGAATGAATAAAGAGGAAGAAAGTCACAAAACAATGTGACGATTACGTACGAGCGAGTGAGTGAAGTAGGAAAGCTTAAGTGAGCACGCTTTCTGGTGGAGTAAGCGAAAATGTGGAATGAGTCATATCTGCTGTAGAAAGAAGGCAATCCCCAATGAACTTGTTGGCTTTCGCCAAGCAGTAAAGTTTACTACTTATTTATTTGTATAAAAAGTGAAAGTCATCACTGCTTTTTTTGTGTAGTGAAAATTTTGGCTGTATTGTATTTAAAAAAAAATGTAGTTCTAAATTTCTGCACGAAAAAAGTGTCATTGAAGAAGTACTCATCGTATCGTAAGTTTTATGTAAAAACAAACATCAAAAAAGAGTTCCTTGCCCCAAAAAACATTAATTTAGCCACTATTTTGTAACCAATTGCTTCATTTTATCAAGTTTTCCTCTACACATAGGGTTAAAAACTTTAAACTCAAACAAAAAAAAACCAGACCTACAGGCCAAAAACTTGGTATGAGGTTTCGATACGAGAGGGATAGAGCTTCCAATTTTGTGGGTTTCATCAATTACTGAAAATCTTGTTGTACAGTGTTATTAAATAACGAGATTTTTTTGTATGTGTAAACATCTTTGGTCAGAGTATGGAGGAATCCAAAATGTAAGTGTATGGTAAGTGTGAGCGTTACCGTAGCTTCGGAATTGGCATGTTATGTGGGGCAATATATAAAGTAACCATAAGTGTGGTCACTACACTTTAGGGTAAAGGGGGAGTATTGTACGTGGTAATGCAGACATGAGAAAAACCTTTTGATGGCGATTTTTTATATATGATTTATCGATTTATTATCGATTGGTTATGGGCGTTACATCTGAGAGTTATCGGTATATTATATGAAGGTGTGTTATCGACGAGGTATATACGAGTTATTGAAATGTTATAAATTTTGAAAAGTTGTTTAAGTTCACATATGAATCATCGCTTTATATTATATTGGTTATCGGTTTGTTATGGAAAATTTATCGGAAAGTTATCGAATATATGTGAAAATGTTGTCGATGTGTTATTAAAAAAGCAGTGATTTGTTATCGATGTGATATCGAATTGTTATCGATTACTTACTGAAAATTTATTGACTACTTATCTAAAAAATTATTGATTTGCTATCGAAAATTATCGATTTTTTACAATAATAATAATAAATCCAACGGATTAATACCCTCTAAAGCCCGCCCCACCGACGCACGGAATTTGATTCTGCCGAGTTGTTGATATGCGGAGGTTTGTTAAACGTTGAGATCTAAAACTGCTCTGGTACAGAACAAAAATCATCAGCTGAGTGTTATACATACATAACAGTTGGAAATTATAATAAATATAAAATATAAATATCGTTCTACCATCGGTTTGTTATCGAAAAATTTAATTTTTTTATGAAAAAGTTGTCGCGTCATGGCAAAAATTTATATTTGTAGATAGTATCGAAGAGTTAACGGTTGCTTCTTGGATTGTTGCCAATTTGTTAGCGGCGTGTTATAGACTCATTATCGACATCAACGACTCATGAGCTTGTTAAGGAACAGATACCGATAGACCTTTAATGCGACAAAAAAAGAAAAAAACAAAAAGTCGCTATCGATAATAAGCCAATAGCTAAGCAACAAATTTTCGGAACTGATGGTTGCCTATAACGAGCTCTTTTCAAGAAGCCTGATTATATCTGCCTCAAGTTATGCATTAGCCGTGGATTTTGATTGTCCGATAACTGCATCACATTTCAAGCGAATTTCGCCGCTATAAAGGATGCGGTAGATGGGATGCTTTTCGCCGCTGTAACTGATAGGCGATTTATCATCTTTTCAGATAATCAGGCGGGTATCAAAACGCAAAGTTCTGCCACCTTGAAGTCTAGGGAGGCGAGGAATTGCTTGATCACACTTGCAGTGGCATCTTATAAAGTTATTTGAGTGCCAGTGCTTAAAGATGTCATTGGTAACAGTGAGGCTGATTCTTCGGCTCTGGAAGATACTCGAGAACTAAACTTTTCTGGCAGTAGAAATTTTGAAACTCCGCTCGCCACTTGGTCTCTGCTTCGAGAGAGGTGGGCCTCGAGTCAGCTAAGCAAACGCTAGGCTGGCACCACTTTTCCGTCTGTTGAGATTTGTTTGGCCCGTTGTTGAAGCGTTAGCGGGGCACTGCGCCTCAATATAGTGAATAACGTCAGCTGTGTTAGCTGTATGAAGGACGGCGAATTATACACATGCTTACACATACAAACAACGCACACCTACCAATGTATGTAAGTACATTGAAGTAAGTTTGTGTTGTGTGGTAATTTATTATGTGGCAACGGCTTGTGAAATTTTGCTTGAATTCATTTGTTTTTGTTGTTGTTGCCATTATCACTGTACTAGCTGTGACTGTCTATGGAAAATCACCTGCTAAGCATGTTTCTAAGTAGGTGTTGAAAGCCGTTTTAATGCTTATCATAATTACTCATGCTAATGAGATGTTCGCCTGGCATTATGGTTTATGCAAATTTCTTAGACACTGAATGTCTTGTGTAAGTAAAGATTTAAGTACTTGATGAGCGTCAACTTCCGTAAAAGGAAGTAGAGTTCAAAGCGTTTGTGATTATGGCAAAGTGTGGGTGATATTTTTGTAATTTGGTGTGACGCGTAATCTTTTTATTATAAGGCTGCATTGAATTGAATTTTTCCAAGAAATTTTGAAAAGACGCAGCAGCAAACTCGGAGATAGCAATTGCAATTTTTATCACATTTCCTCAATTAAATTCTTCCTTTTTTTATTTTTGATATTTTTTTTTGCTTTTTCACCTTTTGAATTGTAATAATTTTAATAATCTAAAAGCGGGTTCTAGGCCACACACTTGTTGTATATATTTAGCGATAGATTTAGGTCGATATTTCGATTTCAATTCAATTTGAAATCATCTTCAGGACTGAAAAAATGTTATAATATTAATAAATAAACACATAAAACCATATAGCAGACATCGTAATGGAAGAATTACTATGCAAATTTGAAGAAAAATCACCCCATAAACCACGCCTTCTCAGTAATTATGTAGACGATCTTTTTGCTATTGCGCGAACTGGCGCGATAGAGGCAATGGTGGCCGAACTAAATACCTACAACAATTCCATAAAATTTACAGTAGAAGTTGAGAGTGATGGACAGTTGCCATTTTTGGTTACACTCGTTCTAAGAAAAGATAACATCCTTACATTTGATTTGTATAAAAAACCCACAGCCTCCGGGAGATTATTAAATCTCCTAAAAACGCCATTCAAATAAGGGAGGTTTTCTAAGGACCAACTGTAACTACGCCTGTAACTGGACTATGTAGTTGGGAATCTTTACTTCCCCAAAGACAATGCAGATATCAGGTTATTCTTCATCAGATGTTCAATTGTACGAACTATGCCTTTGAAATGTAACTTTTCGACTTTTCTGATTACACGCTGCCCAAAAATTCTAATTTATCGGATATCCTTGCTCGCAGCTTGGTATTTATTCTGGTCTGTGCGAAAAACAATATCGAAGGATACAAAATTGCTGCTTTATATATAAATAAATAAATGTAAGGCGCGATAACTTCCTAAGTGATTTTGGGCCGAGCTTCTCTTCCAAAGCAATCTTCCAATTTGTGTCCCGGTCTTTTTAATTATACTCAGTTGAGCAGAGCTCAAAGAGTATATTAACTTTGATTGGATAGCGGTTGGTTGTACAGTTATAAAGGAATCGAGATAGATATAGACTTCCATATATCAAAATCATCAGTATCGAAAAAAAATTTGATTGAGCCATGTCCGTCCGTCCGTCCGTCCGTCCGTCTGTCCGTTAACACGATAACTTGAGTAAATTTTGGAGTATCTTAATGAAATTTGGTATGCAGGTTCCTGGGCACTCATCTCAGATTGCTATTTGAAATGAACGATATCGGACTATAACCACGCCCACTTTTTCGATATCGAAAATTTCGAAAAATCGAAAAAGTTTGGTATTTTATTACCAAAGACGGATAAAGCGATGAAACTTGGTAGGTGACTTGAACTTATGACGCGAAATACAAAATTAGTAAAATTTTGGACAAAGGGCATGGCACCGCCCACTTTTAAAAGAAAGTAATTTGGAAGTTTTGCAAGCTGTAATTTGGCAGGCGTTAAAGATGTCATGATGGAATTTGGCAGGAACGTTACCCCTATTACTATACCTACGCTTAATAAAAATTGGCAAAATCGGAGAACGACCATGTCCATTTTTTAATAATTTTTTTTTTTTAATTCAAATTTTAAAAGAAAAGTTAATATCTTTACAGTATTAAAGTAAAGTATGTCAACATTCACCTCCAGTAATGATATGGTGCAGAAAAATACAAAAAATGCAGAAAATCTCAAAATGGGCGTGGCCACGCCCTTTTTCATTTAATTTTTCTAGGATACTTTTAATGCCATAAGTCGAACAAAAATTTACCAATCCTTTTGAAATTTGGTAGGGGCTTAGACGGTAACTGTTTTATGTGAAAATGGGTGAAATCGGTTGAAGCCACGCCCAGTTTTTATACACAGTCGATCGTCTGTCCTTCCGCTCGGCCGTTAACACGATAACTTGAGCAAAAATCGATATATCTTTACTAAACTTAGTTCACGTACTTATCTGAACTCACTTTGTATTGGTAAAAAAATGACCGAAATCCGACTATGACCACACCCAATTTTTCGATATCGAAAATTACGAAAAATTAAAAAAATGCCATATTTCTATACCAAATACGAAAAAAGGGATGAAACATGGTAACTCGATTGGTTTATTGACGCGAAATATAACTTTAGAAAAAAACTTTGTAAAATGGGTGTGACAACTACCATATTAAGTAGAAGAAAATGGAAAAGTTCTGCAGGGCGAAATAAAGAGCCGTTGGAATATTGGCAGGAATACTGTTCGTGGTATTACTTATATAAATAAATTAGCGGTATCCGACAGATGATGTTCTGGGTCTTCCTTGTCCACATTTTGGTCGATATCTCGAAAACACCTTCACTTATACAACTACCACCACTCCTTTTGAAAACCCTCATTAATTCCTTTAATTTGATACCCATATCGTACAAACGAAGTCTGCAGTCACCCCATGTCCACCTTTATAACGATATCCGTAAAGGCGTCCACCTACAGAACTAAGGCCCACGCCCTTTTAAAATACTCATTAAAACCTTTCATTTGATACCCATATTGTACCAACAAATTATAGAGACACCCCTGGCCGACCTTTATGGCGATATCTCGAAAAGGCGTCCACCCATAGAACTAAGGCCCACTCCCTTTTAAATTAATCATTAAGACCTTGCGTTTGATACCCATATTGCACAAACGCATTCTAGATTCACCCCTGGTCCACCGTTATGGCGACATGCCTAAATGGCGTCCATCTATAGAACTATGACCCACTTCCTCTTAAAATACCTTCCATTTGATACACATGTCATACAAACACATTCCAGGGTAACCCTAAGTGCATATTCCTACATGGTGATTTTCTCTTATTTTGTCTCCAAAGCTCTCAGCTGAGTATGTAATATTCGGTTACACTCGAACTTAGCCTTCCTTACTTGTTTTCCTAAAATTTGGTGGGACTGGACCTACAGGTTTAATGCCGACTCCCAACGGCATCTGCAATGCAGATGCGTTTTCACTGAGAAGCTTTGAATGGCCGAAATACACTCGGAGTGCTTGCCAAAGGGGCGACTTGCCTTAAAAAAATTTCTTCTAATTGTAAAAAATTGTTTCTAAAATTTTGATGTTGCTTTTCCGGGGGCGTGAACCCAGGATCTTCCCAGGATATGTTAGAGGGAGCACATTACCACCACACCACTGCGGCCGCCAATAATATATACAAGAGGGTATATAGAAGGAGACAGAGTCTTAATTTAAGTCCAAATCTTCCTATAAATAATTGCATGCATGTGTGTGATCTATGGTTATATAGGGTAGTCAACCGATCCTAACGAAATGTCCACAGTTGGTCCTCTTGGCCACCCTTTATGTTTCTGGCTTTAATAATTTTGGAAGTTTGGATGGAACCACCCCTCCAAGCAGTATATATTTCACTCTACCAATAATCTGGGAGTGGAAGTGATGGTGGTGGTGGTAGTAGAAGTGGTAGTAGTACCTGTAGAGGTAATATTAGTTTTTTTTGGTAGTGGTAATGGGCAGGACAACGTCTGTCACGTAAGCTATCATTTAACTTAATTTCTTGAGGAGATATATCCAGAGAAGGTTTCGAACCAACTGATTTCTGCTTTTCTAAAACGATCTAAAATTTCGCAAAAATCGGGACAAATTTCAACACTATTTAAAGAAACTTCTTCAACTCTCACTCTTGGATATATGTTTTTGTAGTTTAAGTTGAACTGCCCGGTTGTTGTAGATCTCATATAGACTTAATAATTCCATATTATGAGAACTTTTCTCAATGCCCAAACTGAAAAACAAAATAGAAAACCTGGACAAATGCTATAAAGTATCTTCGTCCTAGAAGTTTCTAGGACATATGCTACTTGCTGCTTATAGATCAGAGAGCTGTGTCGCTCCTTATAGCTGAAATCTTTGCCTGCGTGCCAGGGTACAAGCAAAGTGCATAACGTATCCTCCATAAACCCGCACTTCCTTCATCTGCTATTACAGACGAAGTCTCATTTAAAAGCATGTGAGGAATATCCATCATAAGCCTATAGTCCTCTCCTCTTAGTGATAAGAGTAATTTTGTTAGTCATTTTTTGCAGCCCATTATTTTTTCCACGCCATATTTGCTTGGTCGATCATGTGTAACTATTTTAGTAGCTCGCAATCTTTTTTGGTCGATTGTGGCTTAATCTTCTTAGCTATCTTATCAGCTTTTTAAAATCCCATATGTCCGGAGAGAAATGTAGATGTATGTATATTTCTCCCTATCCCAATTCTTTCTAGGAATTGCTAACAGTCGTACACACTTTCAGATGTCTTGGTATGCGAAAATGTAAAAGTTAACGTGGCTGCAGCTTGAGCTATTTTTTTGTGGCATATTATTGCTTTGTTCACGGCTACTACTTCCGCTTGACAAACAGCCAGCTTTTCAATTTCCCTACGCCTTCAGTTACTTTGGAACCATCGATGTATTTGCAACCCTAACTGTGGCTCTAAGAGCCCCATCGCAACGCAGGTACAGAATCAGCTAATCCATCCCTCTAATATGCCATGACTACTACTATGGCCGTATTATCTGCTCTCAAGCTTTCTCGAGCCAATCAGTTTCATTGCAGTTATTAAAGCTAATTTCTTCGCCGCCAGATTGGGTTATTTTCAAGGCTTCCGTTATGTCTAACACTGATAACCTGCATATCCAATCACATTTTTTCAATTTAGGTTCTTTTTTGTATATCAACTCAAGCAAGGACTACATAGTTAGGATCGGCTTAACAATCGCTACCCATTGAAAGAGGGGGAGAGAGAGGGGAGGGAGAGAGATATAGTGAGCGATAAATCGATGCCTTTTTCTACATTGATTCCTTGATATTATACACAAGGCTTCATCTGCATGGTCACTCCTCCTAGCGTAGGCTTAACTCAATTCGGGTCCTTATATCTCTTAGTAAATCAGATCAAAGGACGTATATGGTACGCACTGATAACCAGATAAACCAAATAAGAGAAGCTCAATTATGTACATCCCGAAGCGCCCGATCCATTACAGGGCTATTCAGAGCTAATCATTGGAATGTAGCATCCACTTATTACAACTGCAAGGTCATCTGTGTATGCTGTAAGTTCGACGGATTCATCATTGAACCACCTGAGGAGTTGGTGGATTCTAACTAGGGTAGATACTTTGTCGACGGTGGTACGGCCTAGCCGAACTCCATAGCACCTGACTATGTGGCTGAACGATTAAGGGATCTGCATATATGCCGTTCCGACTCGCAGGAGTATGATGGGATGTCGGAGACCTAGAACATACATTAAAATCTTCTAGATTGTGTCTTATGGCGATTTCTGAATGGGATAGTGGGGCTGACCCGACAAACGTACTACACATTTAAAGTGGTGACTGCACGCATAGCAGAGTCAAACCTTGTTTTACAATGAGAGCATAAAAATTATTCTCATCGACCTTTCCCCTTTAAAAGGAGTTCTTCTCCCACCAATGCCAAACAATTTGCATCAATAAACAAATTCAACTGTCCTACCAGCCTTCTTGACTGTGCATCGAATTATTCACAGATCAAAAGATATGAATGAATATATGCAAATAAACTTAAAATGTACGTAGGTAGATATGTAAGTAAGTCCACATGCACACGTTTCTTGGTCCACCTTCGTACTCAATCTGTTGGATCATAAATTTAAATATGCCGACCACATTTTCCGCAATAAATCATTTCCAAGTCATTTCCAAGCACAAACAGACCAACTACAATAATAACAGCAACAACAATAAAACACAGCAAATGGCAGACGGCAACAAATTGGCGGCTTTTCACAGGTGAGTTGAAAATAAATTTGAACTGAATTTATATGTAATATGCGGAAAAGCATGAAAAAAAATTATCGGCAATGAATTGCAAATGATTTGTTAAGGCGCCACCAAAGAAATATTGAATGCAACAAAAGCGAGGGAGATGACAGTAGGTATAGATTGGCATTTAGGGCAGGTGGTGAAAAATTGGAAAAAATTTGAGAAGTGCAATAAATTCAAGTTTTCTCCTATTTTTAAACTTAGCGCTTAAATAAATTTTCGGATATTTTAGACTGGCGAAAAATAAAAGAAAGCGCTTTCATGTAATACAAAAAAAGAAAACACACACAATTCGAATATTATTTTTTTTTTTTTTTTATTTCACTCGCGCTTATCAAATTTATCGCTCTCACTCGAAATTTATGCTTGCCACATACAAAAGTTACGCTGAACTAAAAATGTTAGGTGACAAAGTAGGCACTTGTTGGAGTGGCATACGATGGCATAGCGGTTAAGACTGACAGCCAAAATGGCATGACAATGTGACAGGACGATTCTGCGGAGCGGTGGTGATCAAGTCACATGACAGCAGTTAGCGGATGTTAGACAGCGCAATAGATGGACGTCAGGATATGTTGAAATGAATGAATAGTTTGGCAATTCCGGCGGCGGGCAGGTCGAATGAATTTAGTGCAGTTAACGTTGTTAGCAAAAGTTATGTGTTCAAATTTAGTTTAGGTTTGCACTCTAACACGCTAATACATCAGACGCGTATTTGTTAGTTTGTTACGTATTGGACACATTTGCTTTTCTATTTTTTAATAGCTGTCAACGCGAAAACATAAAAATTGCAGCAAAATACTTCAAATCGTCAATTGTGTAACATGCAAATAGAAGACAGGGGATGAGAATAATACTCTAACAGTAAAAATTTATTATAATCTTTTTAATAGAGATACCTTCGTACATACATGCAAAAACGGACAGTGACTAAAGATATTCTTCAAATTTTTTAGCACATACATGTTATCTGATAAAAAATGTGTCTCGTAGTTTCTTGGCAAGGTCCAACATGAATGAAAAAGTCTTCTCCATAGCACAACATTCGTGCACCAAAAGCAATTCGGTAGAAAAGTCACTAGAGGAAAAACGTATCTTAGGAGTCTTTTTTGAAAATTGAAATTAACGTACATCCAGCCATAACCAGATGGATCAACTGCATGTTGAATTGTAGGAAGATTACTTTAAAATATGGGTTGTTTGAGGTCACATAATCAATGGAGAGGGGCACGCTGCAGGGCGCGATATTATCACTTCTACTGTGGACGCTGGAACCAAATGTGCAGACGGTTCCATAAGATTCTCATCGAGTTTACTTGGTACGCAGGTGACGTTGCAGTTCATAAGTGGAAAAAGCCTTCCAAAAATTAAGAAGACGGATATGATGTTGTTTACCAAGAGGTTAAAAGTCCCAAATTTTGCCTAGCATAAGCCCTCATAAGAAAACTTGCACAAAATATTCAAGATTCGTTGTAGGCAATAAGTTATAGTGTAAGCCCTACATGGAGCAGAAAGTGAAGAGTGTATATGAGGTCTGTAATACTCACTCTCTCTCTCATTAGGTATTTGCAGCGATTGTAAGACCTATCATATACTAAGAAATCCTTATTTTTGGTGGACAGCCAAACAAAAAGTGGCCCACCTCAAAAAAAATAGAGGTGGTATGCAAGCTATCAATGATTATTATTACGGGAGTCCGGTTAGCAACCCCGATGGCTGCAATCTATGCCATTCTGCACATTCCAGCTGTAAACATGCTGCCAAGTAACATAGAGTTAAGACTCGCAACTAGGTTCAGTGCCTCGAGATAGCTTCATAGCGAACCATATGACCATATTACTATAGCGTCATCAATAGCAGGACGAACGGACTACCTGATTTGGTATCTGCGCATCAAGCGGGCTCTTAGAGCCCCAATAGCGGTGAATAAAACCAATGGTTCTTAGATAAGAGAAGGGGTCGGGTTCGCTGTTTACTCAAAATTATTGCCTTGAAGAAAGCAGGAGACATTCTAGGCGAAGCGCGCTTAAGCTTCAGTCGCGTCAGTATACAATATATTGGCAGTCAGGTGGCAATAAAAGAACAGTACTTTATCAAGAAATATCCTGGAATGCAAAGGAGCATTGGAGAAGCTTCACTCAGTCCGAATCACACATCTTTACTGAGTTACTGGTCATACAGTGATAGAAATTAACGAAAAGCCAATGAGGTGGCAAAGGAGGGCGCAATACTCGCCGAATCGATAAAATACGTCCTAATCCATTTGGGAGAAATCGAATGGGGACAGGATAAGCATATGATTCATCAAGCAGGAAAGGCGTGGACAAGCGCGGGTTACAAAATTTCCAAGATCATGTGAAAATCCTACGATATAAGGCTCACAAAGTGGCCCATATCTCTACAAAGTTGGACTTGTTAACGTGGGCGAACCAACTGAGCACTGCCTTCTGGCATCACATGCTTATAAGTTAGCCCTTGTCAGTAAAAGCAGATGTAGAACGTGCGAGGAAGTATTGGTGCTATGCTCTTGTCCTGAGTTCACCAGGTCAAAGCTCCAGCTGTTAATGTCAGCATAGCTCCAAGATCTCGAAGTAGCAATTCAGCTGGGTTCAGAAAACATTTAGTACTTTAGTACTTGCAACGTGGACAGATCTTTTCTAAAAGTCGCGGTACCTAATTGGGATTCTTCCGTTTGGTCGTCAACCAAATTCTAAGTAACATTATGGACAATTTCAGTCTATGTGAGGTTATTATTGACCGGCCAGTAAAGCTTATCTTAGCTGTTTCAACTTAACTCTTTTCGAAACCAGTTCAACCCCTTGTTAGTTTCTGATTATTTTAATTATGAAAAGTTCTTTTTCGTTATTACTCATTCACAGCATTCGAATCCAATACTTTTTAAGATAAGTTTAGACCATCACTGTGGTGTATACAAAAAAGTTTTTTTCTGTCTTTTCGCAAGCATTGGTTGGTTTGCCAATTTAACAGCCTGCAACGCAATGTCATCAACAACAACGCACCCATCAAATAGGTATGAATATGCAGTCATATATAAGTTTGAATGTGTATGTGTTTTTGGAGTATTTTTGTACGTGTTAACAACTGCAACAGTAAAATTTAATTGATGTGCAACAATGCAACAATGGTGCTAACAAAATTGAAAGGAAAAAAAATATAAATATAAAAAAAATCATTTGACTGCAATAACAATATATTCTCACACATAGGTATATTGCATATCTATATTTTTTCATGCAGCATAGACAAAAAAGGAGTGCCCCAAAAAAAACATCTTCAAAAATGCAATCGTCACTCTAGCAAGTTGTCGATGTGTCAGTAATTTATGTTATTGCGCTGCGACGTGCATTCAAAAATAAAAATTTTAAAAATCGTTGATTTGCACTTCAAATAAATAAAAGTGAGCGCAAGTGTTGAGGTACTATGACTCGGTGCAATTTGAAAGGATTCGTAATTGCTGCTTCACATCAACAAGCAAAAATATTACTCATACGCCCCGCTCCAGGCGTTGTATAGAAAATTGTAGCATGCGAAAAAATATATGTACATATATAATTTAAAATTTAAGTAACAAATTTATATAATTTATTATTTACACATGCGTGAATACTTTTTTTATATTGAAAACCCCGCTTTTTTCTCCTTTCAACGCCAATTCACTTTTGTCAATGCTTCGTGCCTTAATTTGAGCATATTTGCCAACGTTTAGCTGCCATCCCTTCATCCTCCGTTTACCTTTCGTTTACATTTTCCACTATCAGCCTGAAGTGTTTAATCATATTTGCTAGTGTTGCCAATACTTCACATCGCACCCCACCGCCCCATTGTTACTCTCAAACCATTTAGCTTATCACGTGTTCAATAATCCAATAAAATTCCGCCGACACACCACGCCAAGCTACGCCGTCTGTTTGTTTGTGTCTCGATTTTAATTGAGTTTACGCCTCATTTGAATCTGTCACTTCTGTGTTATGTAATACGATACAATGTGGCGCTTGGCAGCATTTTCCCAGCTACATTTCTTCCTTCCTTACTTCATTCATCTCATCCTGAATCGCTTTAGCATAACAATATTTTCTAGTATGTGTATGTGTATAAATGTGTGTGTATGTGTATGTATAGGAGTATGTTTAAGCAGCGTAATAACGTTTCTCTTTATTGGCGAAATTGAATGTTGATTACATTGCAACCTGTTGAAGTGTATAAAGGAATGTGTGAATAGATAAATTAGCTACGATTGATTGAATGAATTAAATTATCATTTATTACAAATTCTTTTTTTACTTCCGTTTCATGATTCAATTAATTCAAATTAATCATTTACATTCGTTATAAAGGTATTTTAAGAGAAGCATGCAGGGAATAATTATTTGTTCTTTTCCAAGTCGATGGCAGCAAAAATGGCGATATTTGGCGGATGACATTCAAAAATTTTTAGACATAAAGCTTTAATGGAAGAAACTTTTAGACAGTTTCAGATGTGTACTCTTACAGAGCAGCTGGGTGTGAAAACCGAAAGCTAAAGCCACACATGCTCAATATGCATGCACAAGTTTGCGTGCTCCGCCTACCACACTCAAGATCCTGAGTTCTATCCCCGGACAAACCAACGTCAACATTTTCCAATTATAAGAAAATGCTTCTAAGCAGGGCGCCCATCGGCAGTATTTGGGATGCACTCCGAGTGTTTTTCTGCTATGAAAAGCTCTAAGTGGAAACTCATTTTCCTTGCAGACGCCGTTCGCACTCGGCATAACACAAGTAGGTCCAGTCCCGCTAATTTGTAGGGAAAAATTAAAGGGAGCACGACGAAATTTGGGAAAGAGGCTCAGCCTAAAATCTCTTCGGAGTTTATCGCGCCTTACATTTATTTATTTCATATTAAATACCCTAGGGCAGATGGCCTAGAAATTTTAATATTTGTTCGTATTAAATAATTTCCAATATGGTTTGGCTAGTACCGTAATGGTGCTAGTTACCGGAATATAGCACAACTATATCCGGCAAAAGATCCTCAACATCGATAACACTCTCCAAAAACTTCATGAAGGGTTTTTGATGCTGCAACAACAACAGTTTCACCATTGATAAGAATCGTTTTCAATTTTTTAAATAAAATTTAAGTCTTGAGGATTTACAAGTACTTAAAAGCCGATTGTCACTCCAGCAAGTGGAAAACATCATCAAAAAATGAGACCAACTATTTTTTATACCCAGCTGTATTTGTACACATGGTATTATAACTTTTATTGGATAACGGTTGGTTGTACAGATATAGTGGAATCCAGATAGACGTCCATACATCAAAATCGTCAGTAACGAACAAAATTTGATTAAACCATGTCCGTCTGTCCGCTGTTAACACGATAACTTGCGCAAATTTAGGCAATTTATTTACGGAAAAATATTGAGATATATGGAGATATCGCCATTAGGGTGGGCCAGGGGTGACTCTAGAATGTTTGTACGATATGGGTATCAAACGAAAGGTGTTACTGAGCATTTTAAGAGGGAGTGGACATTAGGTCTATAGGTGGACGCCTTTTCGAGATATCGCCATTAGGGTGGGCCAGGGTGACTCTAGAATGTGTTTGTACGATAAGGGTATCAAATGAAAGGTGGTAATGAGTATTTTAAAAGGGAGTAATCCTTAGTTCTATAGGTGGACGCCTTTTTGAAATATCGCCATTAGGGTGGGCCAGGTGTGACTCTAGAATGTTTGTACGATATGGGTATCAAACGAAAGCTGTTACTGAGCATTTTAAGAGGGAGTGGGCATTAGGTCTATAGGTGGACGCCTTTTCGAGATATCGCCATTAGGGTGGGCCAGGGGTGACTCTAGAATGTGTTTGTACGATATGTGCATCAAACGAAAGGTGTTACTGAGCATTTTAAGAGGGAGTGGGCATGAGGTCTATAGGTGGACGCCTTTTCGAGATATCGTCATTAGGGTGGGCCAGGGGTGACTCTAGAATGTGTTTGTACGATATGTGCATCAAACGAAAGGTGTTACTGAGCATTTTAAGAGGGAGTGGGCATTAGGTCTATAGGTGGACGCCCTTTCGAGATATCGCCATTAGGGTGGGCCAGGGTTGACTCTAGAATGTTTGTACGATATGGGTATCAAACGAAAGGTGTTACTGAGCATTTTAAGAGGGAGTGGGCATTAGGTCTATAGGTGGACGCCTTTTCGAGATATCGCCATTAGGGTGGACCAGGGGTGACTCTAGAATGTGTTTGTACGATATGGGTATCAAATGAAAGGTGGTAAGGAGTATTTTAAAAGGGAATAATCCTTAGTTCTATAGGTGGACGCCTTTTCGAGATATCGCCATAAAGGTGGACCAAGGGTGACTCTAGAATGTTTGTACGATATGGGTATCAAACGAAAGGTGTTACTGAGCATTTTAAGAGGGAGTGGGCATTACGTCTATAGGTGGACGCCTTTTCGAGATATCGCCATTAGGGTGGGCCAGGATGACTCTAGAATGTGTTTGTACGATATGGGCATCAAATGAAAGGTGGTAATGAGTATTTTAAAAGGGAGTAATCCTTAGTTCTATAGGTGTACGCCTTTTCGAGATATCGCCATAAAGCTGGACCAAGGGTGACTCTAGAATGTTTGTACGGTATGGGTATCAAACGAAAGGTGTTACTGAGCATTTTAAGAGGGAGTGGGCTTTAGGTCTATAGGTGGACGCCTTTTCGAGATATCGCCATTAGGGTGGGCCAGGGTGACTCTAGAATGTGTTTGTACGATATGGGTATCAAATGAAAGGTGGTAATGAGTATTTTAAAAGGGAGTAATCCTTAGTTCTATAGGTGGACGCCTTTTCGAGATATCGCCATTAGGGTGGGCCAGGTGTGACTCTAGAATGTTTGTACGATATGGGTATCAAACGAAAGGTGTTACTGAGCATTTTAAGAGGGAGTGGGCATTAGATCTATAGATGGACGCCTTTTCGAGATATCGGCATTAGGGTGGGACAGGGGTGACTCTAGAATGTTTGTACGATATGGGTATCAAACGAAAGGTGTTACTGAGCATTTTAAGAGGGAGTGGACATTAGGTCTATAGGTGGACGCCTTTTCGAGATATCGCCATTAGGGTGGGCCAGGGGTGACTCTAGAATGTTTGTACGATATGGGTATCAAACGAAAGGTGTTACTGAGCATTTTAAGAGGGAGTGGACATTAGGTCTATAGGTGGACGCCTTTTCGAGATATCGCCATTAGGGTGGGCCAGGGTGACTCTAGAATGTGTTTGTACGATAAGGGTATCAAATGAAAGGTGGTAATGAGTATTTTAAAAGGGAGTAATCCTTAGTTCTATAGGTGGACGCCTTTTTGAAATATCGCCATTAGGGTGGGCCAGGTGTGACTCTAGAATGTTTGTACGATATGGGTATCAAACGAAAGCTGTTACTGAGCATTTTAAGAGGGAGTGGGCATTAGGTCTATAGGTGGACGCCTTTTCGAGATATCGCCATTAGGGTGGGCCAGGGGTGACTCTAGAATGTTTGTACGATATGGGTATCAAACGAAAGGTGTTACTGAGCATTTTAAGAGGGAGGGGGCATTAGGTCTATAGGTGGACGCCTTTTCGAGATATCGCCATTAGGGTGGGACAGGGGTGACTCTGGTATGTTTTTGTACGATATGGATATCAAATTAAAGGTATTAATGAGGGTTTTAAAAGCGAGTGGCCCTTAGATGTATATGTGAAGGCGTTCTCGCGATATCGACCAAAATGTGGACCAGGTGATCCAGAAAATCATCTGTCGGGTACTGCTAATTTATTTATATATGCAATACCACTAACAGTATTCCTGCCAAGATTCCAAGGGCTGTTGATTTCGCCTTGTAGAACTTTTTCATTTTCTTCTACTTAATATGGTAGGTGTCACACCCATTTTACAAAGTTTTTTCCAAAGTTATATTTTGCGTCAATAAACCAATCCAGTTACCATGTTTCATCCCTTTTTTCGTATTTGGTATAGAATTATGGCATTTTTTTCATTTTTCGTAATTTTCGATATCGATAAAGTGGGCGTGGTTATGGTCAGATTTCGCCCATTTTTTATACCAAGAAAAAGTGAGCTCAGGTAAGTACGTGGGCTATGTTTAGTAAAGATATATCGGATTTTGCTCAAGTTATTGTGTTAATGGCCGAGCGGAAGGACAGACGGTGGACTGTGTATAAAAACTGGGCGTGGCTTCCACCGATTTCGCCCGTTTTCACAGAGAACAGTTACCGTCATAGAGTCTATGCTCCTACCAAATTTGAGAAGGATTGGTAAATTTTTGTTCGACTTATGGCAATAAAAGTATTCTAGACAAACTAAATGAAAATGGGCGGAGCCACGCCCATTTTGAAATTTTCTTTTATTTTTTTTTTTTGTTGCATCATATCATTACTGGAGTTGAATTTTGACTTAATTTACTTATATACAGTAAAGATATTAAATTTTTTGTTAAAATTTGAATTTAAAAAATTTTTTTTTTAAAAAGTGGGCGTGTTCTTCATCCAATTTTGTAAATTTTTATTTAGCACATATAGAGTAATAGTAGTAACGTTCCTGCCAAATTTCATCATGATATCTTCAACGACTGCCAAATTACAGCTTGCAAAACTTTTAAATTACCTTCTTGTAAAAGTGGGCGGTGCCACGCCCATTGTCCAAATTCTTACTAACTTTCTATTCTGCGTCATAAAGTCAACCCATCTACCAAGTTTCGTCGCTTTATCTGTCTTTTGTAATGAGTTATCGCACTTTTTCGGTTTTTCGAAATTTTCGATATCGAAAAAGTGGGCGTGGTTATAGTCCGATATCGTTCATTTTAAATAGCGATCTGAGATGAGTTCTCAGGAACCTACATACCAAATTTCATCAAGATACCTCAAAATTTACTCAAGTTATCGTGTTAACGGACAGACGGACGGACGGACGGACGGACGGACATGGCTCAATCGAATTTTTTTTCGATCATGATTATTTTGATATATGGAAGTCTATATCTATCTCGATTCCTTTATATATGTACAACCAACCGTTATCCAATCAAACTTAATATACTCTGTGAGCTCTGCTCAACTGAGTATAAATATAGAAACCGATTCAACTAATGTAATATATACGTGTGTAAAGTGTTGCGGCAGCGAATGCACCCGTTGTGGCACGCTTCGTCTGTTGAGTGTCTCATAATTTGCTTAACGGTAATGATGCGTTGCAAGTGTTGCATGAATAGTGAGGTAAATGGACAAAATTAAAAGCATTTAAGTCAACAAATCGCATACTTAGTTTTTGTAATGGATATTATTATGGCTATCTACGAAATGCAGTGGCTAGAGAATAAATTTGTTTTCATATAAATACATACTTACATACAAATAATACAGCTAGTACACGTAGTAACTCTATTGCCATCCTAGACAAGTGAATTGGTGTAAGTAGTTTTTTTTTTTTATTTTTTTATTTTTTTAATTTTTTTTATACAACTTGGCTTTCTGCCAATTTGAAAGTAGTTTTTACCACCGGCATTACAACTGTGCTCGTAATAAATTTTGTTGAAATATAAGAAATCTCATTTCTTGCTAACGCTAAGGTGAACAAATAATTCAACAGACAATCAATATATCAACTCGTATGCAGACGAAAATGATGTTGCAAAGAAAAACCGTTGAAAATGTAAAACAACGGAAAGTAAAATGCAATATTTGTATGTGGTTATGTACATATATCTTCACTCATCTGAAGGTATTCACTCACCATATAAAAAAGCATACTCGTTTTTGCACTTCGAGGTTACATCACGTTACATGACGAGCGACTTATAGAGTGTGATTTTTGTACTCGGGAGAGGACTTTACTTTTCAATTGCCTACTCAGTTTAAAGTAGCACTTGTTGCCATGAAATATTCTCTGTTTGATTTCCAAGCTGCCAAATAGAGTAAATCCTTCATTGTCTCGAACTTATATCCGTCAACAGTGATATGGCTGCCAAGCCGCGAATGCGCTGATTCTTTCTTAGATGACAGCAAGTACATCGTTTTGTCCTCATTAACCGTAAGAGTCAATTTTTTTAGTTCTTTATCTTTTTCACAGTAGGCAAAACTCAAATCGTGTTTGTTCAGGCCAATGATATCAGAATCTTCTGCTGTTAGAATTATCTTCCTCAGCATAATGTTAATGAAATCGTACGAGAGGGAGTCGCCTTGTCTGAAGCCTCGTTTCGTTTCGGCTTATAGAGTTTTTTCCCAATCGAACACCGTGGTGTGATGGTAGCGTGCTCCGCCTACCACACCGTATGCGTTGGGTTCAAACCCCGGGCAAAGCAACATCAAAATTTTAGAAATAAGATTTTTCAATTAGAAGAAAATTTTTCTAAGCGGAGTCGCCCTCGGCAGTGTTTGGCAAGCACTCCAGTTGTATTTCTGCCATGAAAAGCTCTCAGTAAAAACTCATCTGCCTTGCAGATGCCGTTCGGAGTCGGCATAAAATATGTAGGTCCCGTCCGGCCAATTTGTAGGGAAAATCAAGAGGAGCACGACGCAAATTGGAAGAGAAGCTCGGCCTTAGATCTCTTCGGAGGTTATCGCGCCTTACATTTATTTTTATTTTTTACGGAGCTGGTGGTTTTGCTCAACGTCATTTCGCAGAGCCTTACAAACCTTGCAGGGAACTTAAATTCAGATATAACAGCATGGGATTTGAGCTGTCAAAGGCTTCTTTCAATGTGACAAATGATGGCGAGTTTCGATTCTTTTATCGTAAGTCTTCTCCAGGATTTGGCTCATCGTGAAGATCCGGTCGATGATAGATTAACTAGATGAAGTCACACTGTAAAGGCCAAATTTGTTCGTTGACCTCGGGTTTCACTCTTTCGCGCAGTACACTAATATAAACTTATACGCTATATTAAGTGGACTGATTCCGCGGTAATTGGCGCGGGTCGCGGGAACGCCTTTTTTGTTCATTGTAAACACGTAGCGGAAAACAACCCCAAAACTTGAAGTCAAGAATATTTTATCTAGGGAGCTTTGAAATAATTAAACTTAAAGAGATGAGTAAAGTAAACGAGGTTTTAGGTCGTGGCTTAAAAGTAGTCGTATTTTTTATGCCTAATGCGCTTATTGAAATCAAATGGGACTAACCATTTATCAGTTTGGAAGTTGCTGTTACGCAATTTCACTTTAAACTCGGCTGGAAAATATTGTAATTGGGCGCAGAAGAGATCGTTATCAATTTTTATTGGCGCTTAACCAACGTAACCAGTGACACCAGCTTTCCCAATTTCGCGATAACTGAAACAAATTTCGAACATCAAGGGAGGTTAAGTTATCCTCCATTTGCCTCTCCCAACTCAATGCAAATCACCCCTTTTATCGGATTCTATCAATTAAAATTATGGGCTTCGCGTCTTCATCCATTCGCACAACTTGACCTAGGCAGCGAAGCCCTCCAGCTTTTGTTCATTGCACTATCTTTATATGTGGACAAACTTCATACAGCTCGTCATTATTTGGATGCAGGAGACACTTAGGCAATATCAATAATGTGTTTGGTAACGATTGAGCGATCTGTGAAAATTGTTTAATTATGTAGGTGATTTCAATATAACCTTTCTATAAAGAATGTCACCCTGTGAGTTCTTCTCAGCTTTCCCCTAAGTTTGTGTATTCCATTTACAAAATTGTTCCCAATGAATAAGAAAACGGAAAGTGTTACCTAAAAGTTCAGCTATTTTGAAGAACGCCAGTTGATCTAGTTCAAAATTTAGAAGTTAAGATTGCATCATGAGTGTTAACTTCTTCCAGAAAAGAAAACACGATAAGGCAGTGCGCGTTTTACGAAGCTCTGGTGTGTAAGAATCTGGCATTGCTTCGGTATAGGAGTGTGTACAGTCTTACTGAGCTAATTTATTCCCGAATTTTGTAACAAAACACGACATATATTGTCTTACCTGGAAACAGACTATCTTATACCCATGCCTCTAAATCACTTCTACATCCCTTTTACCTCACTCGCTTTTTCTTGCCTCGTAATCTTCGCTATCTCTGGCTTATACCTATTTCGATCCATCTAGCTCTTCCCTTTTCTTTTCTTTTCTTTTCTTTTCTTTTCTTTTCTTTTCTTTTCTTTTCTTTTCTTTTCTTTTCTTTCTGCACATATACCTCTTCTATATCTTCTTACTCTCACTTCACCTATTCTTCTCCCTCTTCATATATTTGTCATATACGTCTTAGAAAATTAAGGTTTTGCCTAATATAAGGCGTGACACTGCCCACTTTTTTAAAACATTTATACAGGAAGATATAAAGTACACAAAATACGAATACATTTGGTAAAAAAAGCTTTATATTGGCTGTAGGTGTGCTATCGCCCAAAAAGTTTAATAAAAATTGGGTGAGGACATAAGAATCATAAAAAAAGAACACAAATACATTATTTTTTAGTTTTAAACTCAACAAGTAAGAAATTCTAAGTTCGGCTGAAACCGAATATTACATATCCAACTGTGTACTTGTTGTGTTTTGCTTTGTGTGGTTAATATTGTTATAAGGCTGCGCAATACCACACATATACTTAGTTCTATTATCAACTCATTTCCGTACAAAAGAAGCAAAAAGGATACAGAGGCTACCACTAACGAACTTTAGCGGGTAAAAATGCAGTTTAACAGTTGTAGCTATGACAAAATGTTTATGCCAAATTTCGTTCGAATGGGAAGATTTTCGTTCTACTTATAGTATTAAAAGTATTTTGGAAAGAGTAACAAAAAAGGAGCGGGTGACGCCCCTTTTCAAAGTTTGCTTAAGTTTTGTTCTCAGCTCAGCCATACAACTACTGAGGTAGAATATCAGTCAAATGTAGTTAAATACCATTGAGTTATTGCAAACTTTGTTAAGGTTAGACGTTTAGAAAAAGTGGTTGCAGTCTTTAAGTGATTTTGATTATCTTCACTCAGTCTATACAATTTCGAAAGGATAGTGTCTCTGCCAAATTTGATTTAAAGCTTTTGATTTTTTGATTTCTTTTTCGAAATGTTTTAGGATTTATGTTTGGCGTCATCAAATCAATCCACCCATCAAATTTCATTAGCTTAGCGGTATTCGTTTTCGAATTATCTCATTTTTTCCATTTTTCTAAATTTTCGATATCGAAAAAGGTAGCGTGGTTATTGTTCGATTTCGATAATTTTCCGATACCAATCCATTCTATTTGTGCAGATAAGCCCGTGTACCAAATTTGGTGAAGATATCTCAATATTTGCGCAAGTTATCGTGTTAATAGCCGACACACGGAGATGGCTTAATCACATTTTTTTTCGATACTGACGATTTTGATATATGGAAGTCTATCTCGATTCCATTATACCTGTACAACCAACCGTTATCCAATCAAAGTTATAAACCATGTTCACCAGTACAGTTGGGTATAAACAACAGTTTGTCTAATTTGTTTATGATGTTTTCCACTTTCTGGAGTGACAATCGGCTTTTAAGCACTTGTAAATCCTCAAGATATAATTTTATTTCAAAAATTTAAAATGATTCTCACCAATGGTGAAACTGCTGTTGTTGTAGCAACAAAAATACTTCACGAAGTTTTTGGGGAGTGTTATCGATGTTGAAGCTCTTTTGCCGGATATAGTTGCGGTAAATTTCGGTAACAAGCACCATTACGGTACTAGCCAAACCATATTGGAAATTATTTAATACGAACAAATATTAAACCTTCTAGGCCACTCGCCCGCCCCCACCACCTAACCCAATTTTCCTTAGAAAACAAGCTTGAGATCGGCAGAGCCTCGTCTGCTAAATATGTGCAGGTTACACTCATATTTGTAACAGCATGCGCATTGCGTCGCGACCCACCGTGCGACGTAGCTGAGGTTGAAAAATGTGTTGCGAAAGCGGTGCATTGTGCTTTTCTGTCACTTGAATTCCATTTTCAACTCCTTTGGATCGCTTAATATAAGTGTCTGGTGAAACAACTCTTTTATTTGAGTATTTAATTTGAAATAAATAAATGTAAGGCGCCATAAACTCCGTAGAGATTTTAGGCTGAGCTTCTTTTCCAAATAGCATCGTACTCCTTTTAATTTTTCCCTACAAATTAGCGGGACGGGACCTACTTGTTTTATGGCGAGTGCAAACTGCGTCTGCAATGCAAATGAATTTCAACTTAGAGCTTTTCATAGCAGAAAAATACTCGGAGTGCATGCCAAACACTGCCGCGGGGCGACCGTGCTTAGACACATTTTCTTCTAATTGGAAAAGCTTATTTCTAAAATGTTGACGTTGGTTTGCCCAGGGATTGAGCTCAGGATCTTCAGTGTGGTAGGCGGAGCACGCGAACTTGACCAAGCATATTGAGCATGAGTGGCTTTAATTTTCGCCTTCACACCCAGCTGCTCTTTAGGAGTACACATCTGAAACTGTGTAAAAGTTTCTTCCATTAAAGCTTTCTGTCTAAAAACGCCATTGAAATTTTTTTTGCATTCGATCTTCTCAAATTGTTTGAATGTCATCCGCCAAATATGGGGTTTTTTGCTGCTATCGGCTTGGAAAAGAACAAATAATTATCATGAACCAAGTAACAGATCTCGGATTAAAGACAACAACAAAAAGTAAAACTTCTGCTGTGACGTGACGCTTTAGAAATATGTTTCGAACGAAGTGAAATTTAATAAAAGGGAAAGACAAAAAACAAAGAAAATTGTTTGAATTGGACTTTTATTATTATTTTTTGAAATTTCTATAGGAAAAACTAAATTCAAATTATTAATTTATGAGAAATCCTAAATAAAAACTACACAAAACTTTATTTTAAGACGTTAGCCATGGATTTTAGAAACCCCGCCGAAAAATTGCCAGTGGTTAGTGTTCTTTCCTCCAAATTTCTAAGGCGCAATAAAATCCTTAAGTTACTTGCTGCCAGGGCTTGAGAGAATGATAAAGAAACATTGTTTTCAAGGCAACTGGCCAGCCGCCTGACTTAAATGAAACTCAACGGCGAAGGTTGCAGGCCTGTTAGAATACTGCGTTCATACCTGCGGAGGAATGTCTACTTATGACTCCTTAACATCATTCATATAGTGACGCTAAAAGTACTTACTGCCAAAGAGTATTAAGTTGCGAAAAACAAGACATCCCAGTAAATAATACACAATGATTTACACAGTTCTACATTCATGTGAAAGAAAAACCACGAGGAGCCTAATCCATACAGTGTCCTTCGTTATTCCCCCACTGTGAGCTCCATAATTCAAACTGCTTCAAAATATATTTTTGAGATCGTCACAAAAGGGGAGCAGATGCGAAGATATCCTGATGTCTGATATCAAGATAAAACGCCTTAAATGTCGTGCATTTCCGTTTGGTTGTTGTTATAGCAGTACCTTGCCCCATCCAATTGGTGCGATCACTCAGAAATTGCCATAACCTCTAACAGAATTCCACGGAAAATTGGTGTTTCAACAATTTTTTACCAAAGAAAGTTAAAGGCGTTGGTGGCGTACATACAAGACATACATTATGTATATAGGGGTTGATTCTGGCTAAATAAATGTTTTACCAATTGTTTTTGTTTTTATCGGCCTATTGATAAATCATTCAAGGTTCGAATCGAGCTCAAGGCCAGAACAATAATTTTATTCTTTTTTCTAATGATAATTATTGTTATTTTTTTAATTTTTTTAAATTTGAAAACATGTATTTTGTTTTTGGAATAGTAAGTAGACAATTTTTCAGACAACCTGCCATAGCTGCGCAGATAGATCCATTTCGAAGGGTGCTAAGCCTTCATCATCAGTACGCTTTAGGCATGCTGCGCTAACCATTTAGCTGTATACCGCTGTATGCCTAAAGCGTACTGATGATGAAGGCTTAGCACCCTTCGAAATGAATCTATCTGCGCAGCTATGGCAGGTTGTCTGAACAATTTTCTACTTACTATTCTAAAAACAAAATACAATTTTTCAAATTTAGAAAAATTAAAAAAAATAACAATAATTATCATTAGAAAAAAAAAAAAAAAAATTATTGTTCTGGCCTTGAGCTCGATTCGAACCTTGAATAAAAGTTTTACCTATACGGTATTCAGCTGGAAGTTGTGCCACATCGATTCCCTGGGGATTTGGCTTTCTTCAACTGGGAGGTTCGGATATTGGACTCTGAGAACGGGGTTCGCCTGGCATTAATCGGCTAGGACATTTCCGACTAGTTTTTAGTTCACGTAGTGAATATGGTCGTAGAAGAATTGGCCGATGATAATGCCAAATTTCATAAGGTGGAAGAACACGAAAGACTCGGAAGATAGTTGTTAATTTTACAGCAAAGTGCATAGATAAAAGGGCAGGACTTGGTGCAAGTATCGTGTAATCAGTGGCGTAGAAAACAATGGTAGGTACTTCGAGTGGGAAAGGCAGCTTCGATATGTCAAAATTACACAATAGTGGTGATGAAACATGCCTTGCGACATCCTTTAAATAATTCTTCTTGGTTTCGATGTTAGGTTCCTGAACTGGACCGAATGCTGTGCATCACCAAAAACGATTAAAACTTCCTTGGCTTAGAATTTGATTGAAAATAATAAATAATCTCAAGGAAAAAATCAACTTTTACGAAATTAAAATTTTTGTTCGTTAATAAAAATCGTCAATGAAAATTTAAAGAAAAATAATAATTAAAGAAACCTAAAAACTTCAAAAGCGTTACGACATTTGACAGTAACTTTTTTCCTAAATTAAATTACAAATACACGGTTGTGTAAATGATTAATTTGAATTAATTGAATCATGACACGAAAGTAAAGAAAAAATTTGTAATAAAGGATAATTTTATTCATTCAATCAATCGTAGCTCATTTATCTATTCACACATTCCATTATACACTTCAACAGGTTGCAATGTAATCAACATTCAATTTTCGCCAATAAAGAGAAACATTATTACGCTGCTTAAACATACTCCTATACATACCCATACTCACACATTTATACACATACACATACACATACAAGAAAACATTGTTATGCTAAAGCGATTCAGGATGAGATGAATGAAGTAAGGAAGGAAGGAAGGAAGGAAGAAATGTAGCTGGGAAAATGCTGCCAAGCGCCACATTGTATCGCATTACATAACACAGAAGTGACAGATTCAAATGAGGCGTAAACTCAATTACAATCGAGACACAAGCAAACAGACGGCGTAGCTTGACGTGGCGTGTCGGCGGAATTTTATTGGATTATTGAACACGTGATAAGCTAAATGGTAAGAGTAGAGCGGTGGGGTGTGATGTGAAGTATTGGCAACACTCTAACAAATATGGTTAAACACTTCAGGCTGATAGTGGAAAATGTAAATGAAGGTAAACGGATGAAGGAACGGCAGCTAAGCGTTGGTAAATATGCTCAAATTAACGCACGAAGCGTTGACAAAAGCGAATTGGCGTTGAAAGGAGAAAAAAAGAGGGTTTCAATATAAAAAAGAGTATTCACGCATGTGTAAATAATAAATTATATAAATTTGTTACTTAAATTTTAAATTATATATGTACATATATTTTTTCGCATGCTACAATTTTCTATACAACGCCTGGAGCGGGGCGTATGAGTAATATTTTTGCTTGTTGATGTGAAGCAGCAATTACGAATCCTTTCAAATTGCACCGAGTCATAGTACCTCAACACTTGCGCTCACTTTTATTTATTTGAAGTGCAAATCAACGATTTTTAAAATTTTTATTTTTGAATGCACGTCGCAGCGCAATAACATAAATTACTGACACATCGACAACTTGCTAGAGTGACGATTGCATTTTTGAAGATGTTTTTTTTGGGGCACTCCTTTTTTGTCTATGCTGCATGAAAAAATATAGATATGCAATATACCTATGTGTGAGAATATATTGTTATTGCAGTCAAATGATTTTTTTTATATTTATATTTTTTTTCCTTTCAATTTTGTTAGCACCATTGTTGCATTGTTGCACATCAATTAAATTTTACTGTTGCAGTTGTTAACACGTACAAAAATACTCCAAAAACACATACACATTCAAACTTATATATGACTGCATATTCATACCTATTTGATGGGTGCGTTGTTGTTGATGACATTGCGTTGCAGGCTGTTAAATTGGCAAACCAACCAATGCTTGCGAAAAGACAGAAAAAAACTTTTTTGTATACACCACAGTGATGGTCTAAACTTATCTTAAAAAGTATTGGATTCGAATGCTGTGAATGAGTAATAACGAAAAAGAACTTTTCATAATTAAAATAATCAGAAACTAACAAGGGGTTGAACTGGTTTCGAAAAGAGTTAAGTTGAAACAGCTAAGATAAGCTTTACTGGCCGGTCAATAATAACCTCACATAGACTGAAATTGTCCATAATGTTACTTAGAATTTGGTTGACGACCAAACGGAAGAATCCCAATTAGGTACCGCGACTTTTAGAAAAGATCTGTCCACGTTGCAAGTACTAAAGTACTAAATGTTTTCTGAACCCAGCTGAATTGCTACTTCGAGATCTTGGAGCTATGCTGACATTAACAGCTGGAGCTTTGACCTGGTGAACTCAGGACAAGAGCATAGCACCAATACTTCCTCGCACGTTCTACATCTGCTTTTACTGACAAGGGCTAACTTATAAGCATGTGATGCCAGAAGGCAGTGCTCAGTTGGTTCGCCCACGTTAACAAGTCCAACTTTGTAGAGATATGGGCCACTTTGTGAGCCTTATATCGTAGGATTTTCACATGATCTTGGAAATTTTGTAACCCGCGCTTGTCCACGCCTTTCCTGCTTGATGAATCATATGCTTATCCTGTCCCCATTCGATTTCTCCCAAATGGATTAGGACGTATTTTATCGATTCGGCGAGTATTGCGCCCTCCTTTGCCACCTCATTGGCTTTTCGTTAATTTCTATCACTGTATGACCAGTAACTCAGTAAAGATGTGTGATTCGGACTGAGTGAAGCTTCTCCAATGCTCCTTTGCATTCCAGGATATTTCTTGATAAAGTACTGTTCTTTTATTGCCACCTGACTGCCAATATATTGTATACTGACGCGACTGAAGCTTAAGCGCGCTTCGCCTAGAATGTCTCCTGCTTTCTTCAAGGCAATAATTTTGAGTAAACAGCGAACCCGACCCCTTCTCTTATCTAAGAACCATTGGTTTTATTCACCGCTATTGGGGCTCTAAGAGCCCGCTTGATGCGCAGATACCAAATCAGGTAGTCCGTTCGTCCTGCTATTGATGACGCTATAGTAATATGGTCATATGGTTCGCTATGAAGCTATCTCGAGGCACTGAACCTAGTTGCGAGTCTTAACTCTATGTTACTTGGCAGCATGTTTACAGCTGGAATGTGCAGAATGGCATAGATTGCAGCCATCGGGGTTGCTAACCGGACTCCCGTAATAATAATCATTGATAGCTTGCATACCACCTCTATTTTTTTTGAGGTGGGCCACTTTTTGTTTGGCTGTCCACCAAAAATAAGGATTTCTTAGTATATGATAGGTCTTACAATCGCTGCAAATACCTAATGAGAGAGAGAGTGAGTATTACAGACCTCATATACACTCTTCACTTTCTGCTCCATGTAGGGCTTACACTATAACTTATTGCCTACAACGAATCTTGAATATTTTGTGCAAGTTTTCTTATGAGGGCTTATGCTAGGCAAAATTTGGGACTTTTAACCTCTTGGTAAACAACATCATATCCGTCTTCTTAATTTTTGGAAGGCTTTTTCCACTTATGAACTGCAACGTCACCTGCGTACCAAGTAAACTCGATGAGAATCTTATGGAACCGTCTGCACATTTGGTTCCAGCGTCCACAGTAGAAGTGATAATATCGCGCCCTGCAGCGTGCCCCTCTCCATTGATTATGTGACCTCAAACAACCCATATTTTAAAGTAATCTTCCTACAATTCAACATGCAGTTGATCCATCTGGTTATGGCTGGATGTACGTTAATTTCAATTTTCAAAAAAGACTCCTAAGATACGTTTTTCCTCTAGTGACTTTTCTACCGAATTGCTTTTGGTGCACGAATGTTGTGCTATGGAGAAGACTTTTTCATTCATGTTGGACCTTGCCAAGAAACTACGAGACACATTTTTTATCAGATAACATGTATGTGCTAAAAAATTTGAAGAATATCTTTAGTCACTGTCCGTTTTTGCATGTATGTACGAAGGTATCTCTATTAAAAAGATTATAATAAATTTTTACTGTTAGAGTATTATTCTCATCCCCTGTCTTCTATTTGCATGTTACACAATTGACGATTTGAAGTATTTTGCTGCAATTTTTATGTTTTCGCGTTGACAGCTATTAAAAAATAGAAAAGCAAATGTGTCCAATACGTAACAAACTAACAAATACGCGTCTGATGTATTAGCGTGTTAGAGTGCAAACCTAAACTAAATTTGAACACATAACTTTTGCTAACAACGTTAACTGCACTAAATTCATTCGACCTGCCCGCCGCCGGAATTGCCAAACTATTCATTCATTTCAACATATCCTGACGTCCATCTATTGCGCTGTCTAACATCCGCTAACTGCTGTCATGTGACTTGATCACCACCGCTCCGCAGAATCGTCCTGTCACATTGTCATGCCATTTTGGCTGTCAGTCTTAACCGCTATGCCATCGTATGCCACTCCAACAAGTGCCTACTTTGTCACCTAACATTTTTAGTTCAGCGTAACTTTTGTATGTGGCAAGCATAAATTTCGAGTGAGAGCGATAAATTTGATAAGCGCGAGTGAAATAAAAAAAAAAAAAAAATAATATTCGAATTGTGTGTGTTTTCTTTTTTTGTATTACATGAAAGCGCTTTCTTTTATTTTTCGCCAGTCTAAAATATCCGAAAATTTATTTAAGCGCTAAGTTTAAAAATAGGAGAAAACTTGAATTTATTGCACTTCTCAAATTTTTTCCAATTTTTCACCACCTGCCCTAAATGCCAATCTATACCTACTGTCATCTCCCTCGCTTTTGTTGCATTCAATATTTCTTTGGTGGCGCCTTAACAAATCATTTGCAATTCATTGCCGATAATTTTTTTTCATGCTTTTCCGCATATTACATATAAATTCAGTTCAAATTTATTTTCAACTCACCTGTGAAAAGCCGCCAATTTGTTGCCGTCTGCCATTTGCTGTGTTTTATTGTTGTTGCTGTTATTATTGTAGTTGGTCTGTTTGTGCTTGGAAATGACTTGGAAATGATTTATTGCGGAAAATGTGGTCGGCATATTTAAATTTATGATCCAACAGATTGAGTACGAAGGTGGACCAAGAAACGTGTGCATGTGGACTTACTTACATATCTACCTACGTACATTTTAAGTTTATTTGCATATATTCATTCATATCTTTTGATCTGTGAATAATTCGATGCACAGTCAAGAAGGCTGGTAGGACAGTTGAATTTGTTTATTGATGCAAATTGTTTGGCATTGGTGGGAGAAGAACTCCTTTTAAAGGGGAAAGGTCGATGAGAATAATTTTTATGCTCTCATTGTAAAACAAGGTTTGACTCTGCTATGCGTGCAGTCACCACTTTAAATGTGTAGTACGTTTGTCGGGTCAGCCCCACTATCCCATTCAGAAATCGCCATAAGACACAATCTAGAAGATTTTAATGTATGTTCTAGGTCTCCGACATCCCATCATACTCCTGCGAGTCGGAACGGCATATATGCAGATCCCTTAATCGTTCAGCCACATAGTCAGGTGCTATGGAGTTCGGCTAGGCCGTACCACCGTCGACAAAGTATCTACCCTAGTTAGAATCCACCAACTCCTCAGGTGGTTCAATGATGAATCCGTCGAACTTACAGCATACACAGATGACCTTGCAGTTGTAATAAGTGGATGCTACATTCCAATGATTAGCTCTGAATAGCCCTGTAATGGATCGGGCGCTTCGGGATGTACATAATTGAGCTTCTCTTATTTGGTTTATCTGGTTATCAGTGCGTACCATATACGTCCTTTGATCTGATTTACTAAGAGATATAAGGACCCGAATTGAGTTAAGCCTACGCTAGGAGGAGTGACCATGCAGATGAAGCCTTGTGTATAATATCAAGGAATCAATGTAGAAAAAGGCATCGATTTATCGCTCACTATATCTCTCTCCCTCCCCTCTCTCTCCCCCTCTTTCAATGGGTAGCGATTGTTAAGCCGATCCTAACTATGTAGTCCTTGCTTGAGTTGATATACAAAAAAGAACCTAAATTGAAAAAATGTGATTGGATATGCAGGTTATCAGTGTTAGACATAACGGAAGCCTTGAAAATAACCCAATCTGGCGGCGAAGAAATTAGCTTTAATAACTGCAATGAAACTGATTGGCTCGAGAAAGCTTGAGAGCAGATAATACGGCCATAGTAGTAGTCATGGCATATTAGAGGGATGGATTAGCTGATTCTGTACCTGCGTTGCGATGGGGCTCTTAGAGCCACAGTTAGGGTTGCAAATACATCGATGGTTCCAAAGTAACTGAAGGCGTAGGGAAATTGAAAAGCTGGCTGTTTGTCAAGCGGAAGTAGTAGCCGTGAACAAAGCAATAATATGCCACAAAAAAATAGCTCAAGCTGCAGCCACGTTAACTTTTACATTTTCGCATACCAAGACATCTGAAAGTGTGTACGACTGTTAGCAATTCCTAGAAAGAATTGGGATAGGGAGAAATATACATACATCTACATTTCTCTCCGGACATATGGGATTTTAAAAAGCTGATAAGATAGCTAAGAAGATTAAGCCACAATCGACCAAAAAAGATTGCGAGCTACTAAAATAGTTACACATGATCGACCAAGCAAATATGGCGTGGAAAAAATAATGGGCTGCAAAAAATGACTAACAAAATTACTCTTATCACTAAGAGGAGAGGACTATAGGCTTATGATGGATATTCCTCACATGCTTTTAAATGAGACTTCGTCTGTAATAGCAGATGAAGGAAGTGCGGGTTTATGGAGGATACGTTATGCACTTTGCTTGTACCCTGGCACGCAGGCAAAGATTTCAGCTATAAGGAGCGACACAGCTCTCTGATCTATAAGCAGCAAGTAGCATATGTCCTAGAAACTTCTAGGACGAAGATACTTTATAGCATTTGTCCAGGTTTTCTATTTTGTTTTTCAGTTTGGGCATTGAGAAAAGTTCTCATAATATGGAATTATTAAGTCTATATGAGATCTACAACAACCGGGCAGTTCAACTTAAACTACAAAAACATATATCCAAGAGTGAGAGTTGAAGAAGTTTCTTTAAATAGTGTTGAAATTTGTCCCGATTTTTGCGAAATTTTAGATCGTTTTAGAAAAGCAGAAATCAGTTGGTTCGAAACCTTCTCTGGATATATCTCCTCAAGAAATTAAGTTAAATGATAGCTTACGTGACAGACGTTGTCCTGCCCATTACCACTACCAAAAAAAACTAATATTACCTCTACAGGTACTACTACCACTTCTACTACCACCACCACCATCACTTCCACTCCCAGATTATTGGTAGAGTGAAATATATACTGCTTGGAGGGGTGGTTCCATCCAAACTTCCAAAATTATTAAAGCCAGAAACATAAAGGGTGGCCAAGAGGACCAACTGTGGACATTTCGTTAGGATCGGTTGACTACCCTATATAACCATAGATCACACACATGCATGCAATTATTTATAGGAAGATTTGGACTTAAATTAAGACTCTGTCTCCTTCTATATACCCTCTTGTATATATTATTGGCGGCCGCAGTGGTGTGGTGGTAATGTGCTCCCTCTAACATATCCTGGGAAGATCCTGGGTTCACGCCCCCGGAAAAGCAACATCAAAATTTTAGAAACAATTTTTTACAATTAGAAGAAATTTTTTTAAGGCAAGTCGCCCCTTTGGCAAGCACTCCGAGTGTATTTCGGCCATTCAAAGCTTCTCAGTGAAAACGCATCTGCATTGCAGATGCCGTTGGGAGTCGGCATTAAACCTGTAGGTCCAGTCCCACCAAATTTTAGGAAAACAAGTAAGGAAGGCTAAGTTCGAGTGTAACCGAATATTACATACTCAGCTGAGAGCTTTGGAGACAAAATAAGAGAAAATCACCATGTAGGAATATGCACTTAGGGTTACCCTGGAATGTGTTTGTATGACATGTGTATCAAATGGAAGGTATTTTAAGAGGAAGTGGGTCATAGTTCTATAGATGGACGCCATTTAGGCATGTCGCCATAACGGTGGACCAGGGGTGAATCTAGAATGCGTTTGTGCAATATGGGTATCAAACGCAAGGTCTTAATGATTAATTTAAAAGGGAGTGGGCCTTAGTTCTATGGGTGGACGCCTTTTCGAGATATCGCCATAAAGGTCGGCCAGGGGTGTCTCTATAATTTGTTGGTACAATATGGGTATCAAATGAAAGGTTTTAATGAGTATTTTAAAAGGGCGTGGGCCTTAGTTCTGTAGGTGGACGCCTTTACGGATATCGTTATAAAGGTGGACATGGGGTGACTGCAGACTTCGTTTGTACGATATGGGTATCAAATTAAAGGAATTAATGAGGGTTTTCAAAAGGAGTGGTGGTAGTTGTATAAGTGAAGGTGTTTTCGAGATATCGACCAAAATGTGGACAAGGAAGACCCAGAACATCATCTGTCGGATACCGCTAATTTATTTATATAAGTAATACCACGAACAGTATTCCTGCCAATATTCCAACGGCTCTTTATTTCGCCCTGCAGAACTTTTCCATTTTCTTCTACTTAATATGGTAGTTGTCACACCCATTTTACAAAGTTTTTTTCTAAAGTTATATTTCGCGTCAATAAACCAATCGAGTTACCATGTTTCATCCCTTTTTTCGTATTTGGTATAGAAATATGGCATTTTTTTAATTTTTCGTAATTTTCGATATCGAAAAATTGGGTGTGGTCATAGTCGGATTTCGGTCATTTTTTTACCAATACAAAGTGAGTTCAGATAAGTACGTGAACTAAGTTTAGTAAAGATATATCGATTTTTGCTCAAGTTATCGTGTTAACGGCCGAGCGGAAGGACAGACGATCGACTGTGTATAAAAACTGGGCGTGGCTTCAACCGATTTCACCCATTTTCACATAAAACAGTTACCGTCTAAGCCCCTACCAAATTTCAAAAGGATTGGTAAATTTTTGTTCGACTTATGGCATTAAAAGTATCCTAGAAAAATTAAATGAAAAAGGGCGTGGCCACGCCCATTTTGAGATTTTCTGCATTTTTTGTATTTTTCTGCACCATATCATTACTGGAGGTGAATGTTGACATACTTTACTTTAATACTGTAAAGATATTAACTTTTCTTTTAAAATTTGAATTAAAAAAAAAAAATTATTAAAAAATGGACATGGTCGTTCTCCGATTTTGCCAATTTTTATTAAGCGTAGGTATAGTAATAGGGGTAACGTTCCTGCCAAATTCCATCATGACATCTTTAACGCCTGCCAAATTACAGCTTGCAAAACTTCCAAATTACTTTCTTTTAAAAGTGGGCGGTGCCATGCCCTTTGTCCAAAATTTTACTAATTTTGTATTTCGCGTCATAAGTTCAAGTCACCTACCAAGTTTCATCGCTTTATCCGTCTTTGGTAATAAAATACCAAACTTTTTCGATTTTTCGAAATTTTCGATATCGAAAAAGTGGGCGTGGTTATAGTCCGATATCGTTCATTTCAAATAGCAATCTGAGATGAGTGCCCAGGAACCTGCATACCAAATTTCATTAAGATACTCCAAAATTTACTCAAGTTATCGTGTTAACGGACAGACGGACGGACGGACGGACGGACGGACATGGCTCAATCAAATTTTTTTTCGATACTGATGATTTTGATATATGGAAGTCTATATCTATCTCGATTCCTTTATAACTGTACAACCAACCGCTATCCAATCAAAGTTAATATACTCTTTGAGCTCTGCTCAACTGAGTATAATTAAAAAGACCGGGACACAAATTGGAAGATTGCTTTGGAAGAGAAGCTCGGCCCAAAATCACTTAGGAAGTTATCGCGCCTTACATTTATTTATTTATATATAAAGCAGCAATTTTGTATCCTTCGATATTGTTTTTCGCACAGACCAGAATAAATACCAAGCTGCGAGCAAGGATATCCGATAAATTAGAATTTTTGGGCAGCGTGTAATCAGAAAAGTCGAAAAGTTACATTTCAAAGGCATAGTTCGTACAATTGAACATCTGATGAAGAATAACCTGATATCTGCATTGTCTTTGGGGAAGTAAAGATTCCCAACTACATAGTCCAGTTACAGGCGTAGTTACAGTTGGTCCTTAGAAAACCTCCCTTATTTGAATGGCGTTTTTAGGAGATTTAATAATCTCCCGGAGGCTGTGGGTTTTTTATACAAATCAAATGTAAGGATGTTATCTTTTCTTAGAACGAGTGTAACCAAAAATGGCAACTGTCCATCACTCTCAACTTCTACTGTAAATTTTATGGAATTGTTGTAGGTATTTAGTTCGGCCACCATTGCCTCTATCGCGCCAGTTCGCGCAATAGCAAAAAGATCGTCTACATAATTACTGAGAAGGCGTGGTTTATGGGGTGATTTTTCTTCAAATTTGCATAGTAATTCTTCCATTACGATGTCTGCTATATGGTTTTATGTGTTTATTTATTAATATTATAACATTTTTTCAGTCCTGAAGATGATTTCAAATTGAATTGAAATCGAAATATCGACCTAAATCTATCGCTAAATATATACAACAAGTGTGTGGCCTAGAACCCGCTTTTAGATTATTAAAATTATTACAATTCAAAAGGTGAAAAAGCAAAAAAAAATATCAAAAATAAAAAAAGGAAGAATTTAATTGAGGAAATGTGATAAAAATTGCAATTGCTATCTCCGAGTTTGCTGCTGCGTCTTTTCAAAATTTCTTGGAAAAATTCAATTCAATGCAGCCTTATAATAAAAAGATTACGCGTCACACCAAATTACAAAAATATCACCCACACTTTGCCATAATCACAAACGCTTTGAACTCTACTTCCTTTTACGGAAGTTGACGCTCATCAAGTACTTAAATCTTTACTTACACAAGACATTCAGTGTCTAAGAAATTTGCATAAACCATAATGCCAGGCGAACATCTCATTAGCATGAGTAATTATGATAAGCATTAAAACGGCTTTCAACACCTACTTAGAAACATGCTTAGCAGGTGATTTTCCATAGACAGTCACAGCTAGTACAGTGATAATGGCAACAACAACAAAAACAAATGAATTCAAGCAAAATTTCACAAGCCGTTGCCACATAATAAATTACCACACAACACAAACTTACTTCAATGTACTTACATACATTGGTAGGTGTGCGTTGTTTGTATGTGTAAGCATGTGTATAATTCGCCGTCCTTCATACAGCTAACACAGCTGACGTTATTCACTATATTGAGGCGCAGTGCCCCGCTAACGCTTCAACAACGGGCCAAACAAATCTCAACAGACGGAAAAGTGGTGCCAGCCTAGCGTTTGCTTAGCTGACTCGAGGCCCACCTCTCTCGAAGCAGAGACCAAGTGGCGAGCGGAGTTTCAAAATTTCTACTGCCAGAAAAGTTTAGTTCTCGAGTATCTTCCAGAGCCGAAGAATCAGCCTCACTGTTACCAATGACATCTTTAAGCACTGGCACTCAAATAACTTTATAAGATGCCACTGCAAGTGTGATCAAGCAATTCCTCGCCTCCCTAGACTTCAAGGTGGCAGAACTTTGCGTTTTGATACCCGCCTGATTATCTGAAAAGATGATAAATCGCCTATCAGTTACAGCGGCGAAAAGCATCCCATCTACCGCATCCTTTATAGCGGCGAAATTCGCTTGAAATGTGATGCAGTTATCGGACAATCAAAATCCACGGCTAATGCATAACTTGAGGCAGATATAATCAGGCTTCTTGAAAAGAGCTCGTTATAGGCAACCATCAGTTCCGAAAATTTGTTGCTTAGCTATTGGCTTATTATCGATAGCGACTTTTTGTTTTTTTCTTTTTTTGTCGCATTAAAGGTCTATCGGTATCTGTTCCTTAACAAGCTCATGAGTCGTTGATGTCGATAATGAGTCTATAACACGCCGCTAACAAATTGGCAACAATCCAAGAAGCAACCGTTAACTCTTCGATACTATCTACAAATATAAATTTTTGCCATGACGCGACAACTTTTTCATAAAAAAATTAAATTTTTCGATAACAAACCGATGGTAGAACGATATTTATATTTTATATTTATTATAATTTCCAACTGTTATGTATGTATAACACTCAGCTGATGATTTTTGTTCTGTACCAGAGCAGTTTTAGATCTCAACGTTTAACAAACCTCCGCATATCAACAACTCGGCAGAATCAAATTCCGTGCGTCGGTGGGGCGGGCTTTAGAGGGTATTAATCCGTTGGATTTATTATTATTATTGTAAAAAATCGATAATTTTCGATAGCAAATCAATAATTTTTTAGATAAGTAGTCAATAAATTTTCAGTAAGTAATCGATAACAATTCGATATCACATCGATAACAAATCACTGCTTTTTTAATAACACATCGACAACATTTTCACATATATTCGATAACTTTCCGATAAATTTTCCATAACAAACCGATAACCAATATAATATAAAGCGATGATTCATATGTGAACTTAAACAACTTTTCAAAATTTATAACATTTCAATAACTCGTATATACCTCGTCGATAACACACCTTCATATAATATACCGATAACTCTCAGATGTAACGCCCATAACCAATCGATAATAAATCGATAAATCATATATAAAAAATCGCCATCAAAAGGTTTTTCTCATGTCTGCATTACCACGTACAATACTCCCCCTTTACCCTAAAGTGTAGTGACCACACTTATGGTTACTTTATATATTGCCCCACATAACATGCCAATTCCGAAGCTACGGTAACGCTCACACTTACCATACACTTACATTTTGGATTCCTCCATACTCTGACCAAAGATGTTTACACATACAAAAAAATCTCGTTATTTAATAACACTGTACAACAAGATTTTCAGTAATTGATGAAACCCACAAAATTGGAAGCTCTATCCCTCTCGTATCGAAACCTCATACCAAGTTTTTGGCCTGTAGGTCTGGTTTTTTTTTTGTTTGAGTTTAAAGTTTTTAACCCTATGTGTAGAGGAAAACTTGATAAAATGAAGCAATTGGTTACAAAATAGTGGCTAAATTAATGTTTTTTGGGGCAAGGAATTCTTTTTTGATGTTTATTTTTACATAAAACTTACGATACGATGAGTACTTCTTCAATTACACTTTTTTCGTGGCAGAAATTTAGAACTACAATTTTTTTTAAATACAATACAGCCAAAATTTTCACTACACAAAAAAAGCAGTGATGACTTTCACTTTTTATACAAATAAATAAGTAGTAAACTTTACTGCTTGGCGAAAGCCAACAAGTTCATTGGGGATTGCCTTCTTTCTACAGCAGATATGACTCATTCCACATTTTCGCTTACTCCACCAGAAAGCGTGCTCACTTAAGCTTTCCTAATTCACTCACTCGCTCGTACGTAATCGTCACATTGTTTTGTGACTTTCTTCCTCTTTATTCATTCCTCACCTTTGTTGGTGACATTAGAAGTCAATTTCATTTTAACGAAGTTGTCGCATTCTTAAGTTTATTAAGATTAATGAGTGAAAGCGTGCATATTTTGTTTTGTATGATGACATCACGATTTTTGAAATTAACTGTTACTGCTACAGTTATTCTTGTTGCTGTTGTTGTGCAAATTCCTTATGTAAATTACCTTATGATTACGCGTACGTGTCTTTGTATACATCAAGTGACTTTGTAAAATCATCGCATCTCATTATTGTTGTACAATCTGAAGCTTCTTAGCACTTCCTATTTAGTCACAGTTTGCATGACAAGTGGAAATTTGGTGAGGTATTTAATATGGAACATTTTTTTTATTTGGGCAAATTTAATTACTGAAATGATACTTTGGCTTTTGGCGTTGTTAACTGTAAGAGCTTTATTTGTTAGTTTTACAGTATCACTGTGACGTTTATTTATTTCAACATTAAGACGTGACTTTGATTAATTAATTGGCAATGTGATGTATATATTGATTGAAAAATAATATAATGGATATTAATTGTCGATGCAAATACGAATTTTCCTAAAGTAAAATAATTAAAATTTCATTAATTTGATAGCATAATTATTTTCCTTTTAAGAAATGTCATTTCAAAGTAAACAGAATTCGGAAAATGCTATATATATTTTTATTGGAAGTTCTTTTAACATTATGCAGGTCAAACTTGAAAAGTGAGTAAACTAGATCTCGCCCAGAGGTTGAGCCACAATAGAGGCAACTTGACTCAAAAAAAACCATTTTGAAATTTTCGAGACCTCTTTCGGCTTTTTATGGTAATAAACTATACCGAAATGCTATATTTTTATTATCGGCTTATTACCGAGAGCGAGTTGTTAAAGTGGAGTTAACCGTTTGCCAGATCCCGAGACAGCTATTAATCTAGGTCCTAGAAAACTTTCAGCATTTACATACGGACGTATTTATATTATTACGTAATTCCTGGTACCTAATTGGGGGGTTTCCGTTTGGTCGTCAAACTAATTCTGGTAGCACTATAGACATATTCAGTCTATGTGAGCTTCTTATTAACCACACAATTCAACCTAAATTACCAGTTTTTTATAGCCGATTCCTCGACTTCTTATTTGCTTGCTATAGCTGCGTTACGGATGTGTCATCGGTTATGTAGTAAAATTTTATGAATATCTGTTTCATAATTATACCATGAGTCGTCGATAACATATCGATAACACGCCGATTACAAATAACGATAACAAAGCGCAAGATTTTCGCTATCAAGTTGATAACCTTTTGATAATAAATCGATAAATTTTCAATAAAAAGTCGATCGCAAGTCGATAACAAAGCTATAACAAGCCGGTAATACACCGCTAAGAAATTGGTAACACTCCGTTATGAAATCGATAACTTTTAGATATTAAGTTGATAACTTTTTGATAATATAAAGATTATTTTTCGATTAATTATCGGAAACTTTTCGGTAATAAATCGATAAGTTATCGATAAAATATCTTTAACTTCTTAGTAACCCGATAACTTGCCGGTAGCTTGTCAATAACTTGTCGATAACTTCACGATATTATATCGATTTGTTTTCTGAAAGTAATCGGTATATTTTTAATTAATAATCGGTAAATTTTCGATAATAAAGTAATAGGGTGTTTATAAGAAACTGATAGCATTTCGCGGAAAAATTAGGCAAGGTTTTGGATAAGCAATATAATTTGTAAAATGAGCGTGGCTACATCTTCTTATTCCGCTTTTATATTCAGAACAACAGCTTTGATTGCGATATCTTAAAAATGTTTGAAGATAGGGTGACAAAGTTTGGTATGTAAATTTTATTAAAAAAAAAAGAACTGCTCAACAATCACGAAAGTTGGTTGCGTAATGAAGAAAATTGTGAGTTTGGTCATTTTCCACCGAATCCTGATACAGGAAGTTATTCAGTAAAACTATGAGATAGAGTATTTGCAAAGAAAAATTTTGAGGTAGGATGGTCTGCAACCAAAATATGATATCGAGTTAACTTTGAAAGTTTTATATTTCCAAATGGTAGCTGAAATAGAGTAATACTTCTCTCAGGCGCTTATATGTAACATTATTTATTAGGGTGGTCCTTATGATGGTCAACCGAAGAAAAGTTGATACGTATTCCACACTTTAAGCCGAAACACACTTAATTTACATAAGGGCGTTCCAAATTTAAATGTTGATAGTTGGTTAATAAAGAAGGAAAGAGTTGCATATGATCCATCAAGCAGGAAAGGCGTGGAAAAAGCGCGGGGCTGCAAAATTTCTAATTTCATGTGCAAAGCCTACGATATTAGACTCATAACGTGGCTCATAACTCTGAAGAAAGAAGACTTAAGGCTCATGATGGACACTACTTTCTGGAATCACATGCCTCGTCAGTAACAACAAGTGTAGAAAGTGTGAGCTGCAGGAAGGAACGGTTAAGCACATTCTGTGTTCATGTCTTGCGCTCGCCAGGTCTAGGCTCCAGCTATTAGGGGCAGCAGAGTTGCCAGATCTCGAGGCAGCAATTAAGCTGTGTCCCAGAAAACTGCTAGTATTTGCCAAGAGAACGGAGTTATTCTAAAACGTATCTACTGGCACCTGATTGGGTTCTTTCGTTTGGTCGTCAAACAAATTCTGGTAACACTATGTACACATTCAGTCTATGTGAGGTCCTTGTTACCGACAAGTTCAACCTAACCTAACCTAGTTGGTCAAATGTTGATAACATCAGTTGTTTAAGATTTTGTTTACTAAAATAAAAAAAAAAGGTGGCGAAATTATTTAAAAACAAAATTTTCGAACAAGGACCTCCCTAATAAAATTACATATGTATGTACGAGTGTAATAAATTAAAACGTTTCGCTTTCTTTTGTAATTTGCGACAAGTGCAAAAGTCGAAAACATTAATATGACCAACAATTTCTCTTTCAGTACTTCGAAAAAAAATATATAAAAAGAAATAATAACACGAAAATGTCTATAACTGCACTTTTACAGACGATTTCGTTTAATGCCACCTTGCTATTTTTTTTTTTTTTATTATGGCAGGAATGCAGCTGCAACGGCATTTAGTAAAAGTTCGACCATGAGCGGTGAAGACAAGACAACAGCCAACATGTTTTACATCGAAGACAGATACTAAGGAGCACAACAATAGCAAAAACATTAAAAGGTATGCAGTTTGAGGTCCATTAGCCAAGAAGTTAAGAGCAAAGAACCAAACACAAAAAAGTAACATTTTAATGGTCAACAAAAGGTAATTGCACGGAAAATGTAGTAAAGTTAAAATAATAAGAACGGTAGAGCAATGTTTAAGAAATATACATTAAAGTTGAGGATGAGTAACTAAAATGAAGCAAAAGCAGCATGAGGTATATGGAATAATTAAGCAGCAACAAAAGACGTATAAATATTAAGAAGAAATTAGGAACGAATTCAAAGTTCATAATTTATTAAAATTCTTAGAAACGTACGCAAAAACAACAAGTATGTGAACTGTATCAAATTGTGTCGAAGATATTATACTTTATGAAGGTCACTGAATTAGGCAAGGGTGAACTAGGCGTTCAATTAAAACCTCACACTGCATTTGTGCATAGCTTAAAAAATTTTTATTTTTTTTGTGCTCAGTCCTTTTGCAAAATACTTGAGCCTACCTTAAAGAAATCTTGTATTATTTTCAAAATAATTTATTTGGTATAGACATCCTTCTAAGAAATATCAATTAAAGTCCTAAGTGTAAGTAATATATAAAAACAAATAACGAAGAAATGTTTCAAAATTTCAGGGAGAGGGACAGGGATAAATTAAGCTTAGATCCTTACCTTGATAAATTTCTCGTCAGATATTTAGAACCGAAAATAGTATAAAATTTCGTCCTGCAGAAATCCTGCAGAAATAAGGAGTGCCGGTGTCAAGTGTATCTGGAATCTTCAAACAGGTACGAAAACAGTGCCAGATTTGTCTCATGTGCTGAATCAAAAGTTTTCTTTTTCATGGGTGGAAGCATCGACTGCGCAAAAGTCAGTGTGAGACTCAAATTACAAAACTCTTGCCGTTCAGGAACCAAACCATAAGGCACGATTTTAAATATTTCTGCGGTAGGTATGCTGGGCGCTAGAAGCCATGTCCCTTAAGGTCTCGTTTTTTTCCGAATCACACGATTTGGGAAGCTGCGACAGAACCTCACATATGTATATGGAAACTCTTTACCACTCCAACTAACCCTGTCTGTGTGTTCAAATATACATCATACTGCAAACTTGGACCTGTATATTCCATGATAAAATCTTCCATTATTATGGCATTTTCATTACGTTTCGAACTAGAATTCAAATCTTAAGTAAGCATAGGTAAGCACGGTTTTTATACTCAGCGTGCTTTGCGCACAGATTATATTAGCTTTGATTGGATAACGGTTGGTTGTACACGTATAAAGGAATCGAGAAAGATATAGACCTCCATATATCAAAATCATCAGTGTCGAAAAAAAATTTGATTGAGTCATGTCCGTCGGTCCGTCCGTCCGTTAACACAATACTTGAGTAAATATTGAGATATCTTCACCAAATTTGGTACACGAGCTTACCCGGATCCAGAATAGATTGGTATTGAAAATGAGTGAAATCGGATGATAACCACGCCCACTTTTTATATACATAACATTTTAGAAAACACAAAAAACCTGATAATTTAGTAAATAATACACCTACAGTGTTCAAATTTGACTGATATGAGACTCTTTGACTGATATGGACTGATATTGAGACTCTATAAAAAATTAAAAAAAATTTTTAAATGGGCGTGACACCGCCCACTTGTGATAAAATTAATTTTACAAATATTATTAATCATAAATCAAAAATCGTTAAACCTATCGTAACAAAATTTGGCAGAGAAGTTGCCTTTACTATAAGGAATGCTTGTGAAGATAAATTAACGAAATCGGTTAAGGACTACGCCCACTGTTATATAAAAGATTTTTAAAAGGGTCGTGGACGAATAAAATAAGCTATATATATCTTTTCAAAAAGGAACTTTATATCAATGGTATTTCATTTCCCAAGTGGATTTATAACAATAAATAGGAAAAACTTCAAATTTTAAAAAATGGGCGTGGCACCGCTGCTTTTATGACTAGGCAATTTCCTGTTTCGGGAGCCATAACTCGAAGAAAAACCAACGGACCGTAATAAAACTGGGTACACAAATTTTCCTTATAGCAGGAAATATTTTTGGAAAAAATGGACGAGATCGGTTAAAGACCACGCCCACTTTTATATAAAATATTTTTGAAAAGGTTGTAGACGAAAATAATAAACTATATCTTAGCGAAAAAGAGCTTTGTGTCAATAGTATTTTACTTTCCAAATAGAATTATAACATTAAATTGGATAACAGTAACATTTTTGAAAATGGGCACGGCACCGCCCCTTTTATGATTAAGAAATTTTCTATGTTTCGGAAGCCATAACTCGAAGAAAAATTAACGGATCGTAAAAAATGGGGTACACAAATTTTCCTTATAGCAGGAAATATTTCTAATAAAAAATGGACGGGATCGGTTAAAGACCCAGCAACTTAAATATAAAACAAGTTTAAAAGGGTCGCAGACTAGAATAATAAGCTATAACTTAGCAAAAAATAGTTTTGAATAAGTGATATTTCACTTATCAAGTTTTATTGTAAGAGGAAATGGGGAGACATTTTTTTTTAAACGGGCGTTGTCACGTGTTATGTAGAAAAGTAATTTATCTTAAATGAAATGTACAATTGAAGCTCACGCTGAGTATATAATGTTCGGTTACACCCAAACCTAGACACCTTTACTTATTATACTTAAACTCGCCTACCCGGCTTGACATTTCTCTCCTTATGCGGGGAATTCTTGCGTCGTATGAAACAAATTTTTAACCGTTGAATTTTTTTTGGGAAATTTAATATGCAATAAAAATTAATAACGTGTGTTTATCCATTCGAGGAGCATCGGGCTCACCAAATTAGAACACCGATAATTTTGGATGAATCGTATGAACTTGAACTTTCAGGGCTTAAGTGTGAGTAATTGACAACTGTGCTCATGCTTTGTCGCAGTTGTCCACTAAGCTGGCGACAGGATCAATAGTAAGCGCTTACCACTTCAAATTATTGTAACTGTAAAACGATGTATAGAAGATTTAGGGGAGTACGGGTATGGGCAGTATTCGATGTTAATGAATCTGGTTTGTTCCGATACTAGATCCTTTTTGGTATTAGCACGACTACAGCAGGGACAGTATTGGTTTTTGTCTTACCATCAGCATGCTGGGAACCATCCAAACATCCTTCTTAACTTGGATAAATTTTCCGTCATCCCTAGTCAAATTTGGTTTCGAGAAAAAGCGGTTTCGGCGTTGTGACATCATCAGTGTCGATTTTCGTTCTGATCTGTTTTTGGGGTTTGTCCTGTATTTATGGTTCGTAAGTACATGAACAGGTATTGTCAAATTGATGCTTGTGTATATTTAGGTATGTGTATGTGCTGTGTGCTCGTTCACAACCGAAGGTGGGTTTTACTGATCGATTTGTGTGCCTGACTATGGCAGGTAAAAGTCCGTTATTTTTGTCGTTTGACCTTCTTTGTGGATTTGTTGTTTTTGCGCGTTGTTTTTTGTTTATTTGTTGTTGTGTGTGTGTCTGTTGTACCTGTGTGATTACTTTGTTTCTTGTAAAAAATTATTAAAGGCTCGAAGATTGTGTCAGAAATTTCTGAATAGATCGCTCCATAGACCCCAACCCAGAAAAACATTCACTTGGGACTATGTTCTATATCATAATCTAGGCAAGAATATGATGAAGTATGAATTTTGAGAATAAATCGGTCAATGGGTTAATTCCCGCGAAACTCTTAACAGGAGTAGCCTCTTGGTATCTATGCAGCTATGTTGGAGATTTAATAAAATCGGCGGAGTGTAGTCGAAAGACAGGAATTACACGCTGAATTGGTGTTTGAACGTTTGCTTCCCAGAGCAAAAAAACATAAAACTAGTTGATTAGGAAATAACTAAATTTCTGTTTGAATGATCTAGGTTATATTATTAATGATAAGATGAAGGTATTTTTCCACCACTCGAATTAGTTCGTCATGTACGTACACGAATTTTGCTACTCTCGCTGCACGCATTTTAGAACCTTTGGTTCAAGGCGGACGAGCACAAATGACAGCGTTTTTCACCATTTTATCTAATTCAACATGCACGTATGTGACATGGTGGAGGGCTCTCGCTGAACACGGTTTTTAACGTTTGTTTTACGGCGAACAAACACACAAAAACTTTTTTTTTTTTTTTTTAAATAATAATAATATTTGTTCAAAATATTTTTGTTATATAGAAATTTAATTAGTTGTTTTTTTCATGCACATTGTAGGTAAATATATCAAAGCTTAATTGAAAGTTAGAAATATTTCATTAGAGTGATTCATTTTTGATTTATAGCTGTTTAAGTAACCATTTCATGATTTGCTGCCAGTTTGGCATATTTCCACGCCCCTTATATAGATTCCTCCCATTTTTTTTGAAAGTAACCATTCCACATTGCACACACTTCAGATGAAAATAAGTTAGTACGTATATAGCGATTTTTTTATATATATATATATATCCATGTTCAGTAGCAAATAGAAAATGAACAATGGCGATTTTTTTCAAATTCCATCCATTAAATAAATTATTTTTTATTTTCAATATTAAAAAAAAAAAAAAACTTTTATGAAATTTGTAATTGAAACTATGCAAACCAATTTTAAAAACGTGTTCGATGAAGTTCGAATAATAGGGAAAATTTTACCAAAATTACGAACTTTTACTTAGATTTCCCTGATTTTTTTTGAGTATGCAGTTTTGTAGCCCAATCAGTTTGCGTTGATTTTTGACATTTTTTTCCGAAGGATGTTTTGGTTTTACTTCGCTACAAAAAAAAAAAAAATTTTTTTTGCACATTTTGTGTGGAGGAAAATCTCACTTTTTTGAGAGACCTGTAACTTGCATTTAGTTAAGCTAAAAGTGCTTAGACTACAAGCTACGTTCTCAAAAGCGTTCAGGGAACACTTAACAATAACTTTCTCGAATTTCTTTGAAAATGTATTAATGTCTATGACTGCAGCTTTTTCGAAAACGTTTTTGAGATTGTTTTGCAGAGTTTCAGTTACCAAAATGCAAGAAGTTTTCCCCTAAACTATCAAAACTATGAAAACGAAGAATTTAACTATCAAAATTCCATAAAAATTGCCACTGTGATGTTTCATTTCGCTGTTGAATCTATTTAACACTTTCGTATGTATGTATGTTTATCAATATCTTCTGCATGCCATCTTTCACTATTTTTGTTCTTTTCATTTAAATTTCCCATAATTTCCACAACAACTTTTCTCAAACTCCACGCCAACAATAACCCAACACCTTCAATGAAAATATGGCAAATTCAATAATCGATTATGTTCGACAAGTGTATCCTTTCCGAATACATGCATGTGATGATTACTCACACCGGTGGCGATGCATTTCAAACAGTTGGCGCCATAGCAATTTCACTTTTTTGTCTTCGACATGCAGCATTTCATCTCTAACCATTGTCTCATACGCTGCTTGACTAATGGACTAACTTCTGCTTGGAAAGCACATAAATCATATGCCATTTCGTATGTATGAATGTGTGTGTTGCTTTGCTGGAGAGATAGTAATAAAGTTTATCCTTACACGTATGGCAATGTCAGGCGGTCAGCCGGTCAGCTTTGTAACTCCACCTTGATCATCAGCATGGCTAACGTAGAGTTTTACTTATACACGTATGTACCTTTTCATATTCTCTAATGTTCACATGTTCTCAGTGTGAAATATCGGTAACAACAAGCCATTAGTACGATATCGACGACATCCGCAATCCGTTGGGGTGCACACACACAAACACAAACACACATTCTTATACCATACTTGTCTTGCCACAGCTGGTATCACATGAACTTGGACTTAAAGCGAGAGATATGTATGTGCATTAGGGCGGGTCGATTTAAAAGTCGCTCATTGTTCTGTGAAAATCGTATTCTAGGGATCAAAATAAGAAACTTTGCCGAAGGAACCATACCTCTAAAACGAATTCTGATGTCCCCCCCTTTGGGTCGAACTTTTGGGTAGGGGCAATTTCAATTCTAAATGCTGTGTCTTGTGGTGGCTTAAAAAAACAACACAAGCAATTTTACGATCTGCAATTATGTCACAGTGATACCTTCATTTTTTAAAACGGTTGAATAAAAAACCCACACAACTATGTTTACGACATACAAATGCATCACAGTGATGCCTTGGTTTTAAAAGGGGATTGTAAAAATGCTAATTTCTAATAATTTTTTTTTATTTCTTTTCTATTACTAAGTTAAATTCAATTTTTCTTTTACATATGTTCTGACTAAATAAATTTCTGAAGAGAAAAATAAACTCCAAAAAGAAACAAGTAAGGAGGGCTTAGTTCGGGTGTAACCGAACATTTCATACTCAGTTGAGAGCTGTGGAGACAAAGTAGGGGAAAATCACCATGTTGTAAACAGAACCTAGGGTAACCCTGGAATGTGTTTGTATGACATGTGTATCAAATGGAAGGTATTAAAGAGTATTTTAAGAGGAAGTGGGCCATAGTTCTATAGATGGACGCCATTAAGGGATATCGCCATAAAGGTGGACCAGGACTGACTCTAGAATTTGTTTGTACGATATGGGTATCAAATGAAAGGTATTAATGAGTATTTTAAAAGGGCGTGGGCCTAAGTTCTATAGATGGACGCCTTCTCGAGATATCGCCATAAAGATGGACCAGGGGTGACTCTAGAATTGGTTTGTACGATATGAGTATAAAGTGAAAGGTGTTAATGAGTATTTTAAGAGGGTGTGGGTCTTAGTTCTATATGTGGACGCCTTTTCGAGATATCGCCATAAAGGTGGACCAGAGGTGACTCTAGAATTTGTTTGTACTATATGGGTATCAAATGAAAGGTGTTAATGAGTATTTTAAAAGGGAGTGGGCCTTAGTTCTATAGGTGGATGCCTTTTCGAGATATCGCCATAAACGTGGACCAGGGGTGACTCTAGAATGTGTTTTTACGATATGGGTATCAAATTAAAGGTATTAATGAGGGTTTTAAAAGGGAGTGGCAAGTAGTTGTATATGTGAAGGCGTTTTCGAGATATCGACCAAAAGTGGACCAGGGTGATCTAGACCGTCGTCGGTCGGGTACCGCTAATTTATTTATATATGTAATACCACGAACAGTATTCCCTCCAAGATTCCAAGGGCTTTTGATTTCGCCCTGCAAAACTTTTTCATTTTCTTCTACTTAATATGGTAGGGGTCACACTCATTTTAACAAGTTTTTTTCTAAAGTTATATTTTGCGTCAATAGACCAATACAATTACCATGTTTCATACCTTTTTTCGTAGTTGGTATATAATTATGGCATTTTTTTAATTTTTCGTAATTTTCGATATCGAAAAAGTGGGCGTGGTCATAGTCGTATTTCGGCCATTTTTTACACCAATACAAGGTGAGTTCAGATAAGTACGTGAACTGAGTTTAGTAAAGATATATCGATTTTTGCTCAAGTTTTCGTGTTAACGGCCGGGCGGAAGGACAAACGGTCGACTGTGTATAAAAACTGGGCGTGGCTTTAACCGATTTCGCCCTGTTTCACAGAAAACAGTTATCGTCCTAGAATCTAAGCCTCTACCAAATTTCACAAGGATTGGTAAATTTTTGTTCGACTTATGGCATTAAAAGTATCCTAGACAAATTAAATGAAAAAGGGCGGAGCCACGCCCATTTTGAAATTTTCTTTTATTTTTGTATTTTGTTGCACCATATCATTACTGGAGTTGAATGTTGACATAATTTACTTATATTCGGTAAAGGTATTAACTTTTCTTTTAAAATTTGAATTTAAAAAATTTTTTTTTTTAAAAGTGGGCGTGGTCCTTCTCCGATTGTGCTAATTTTTATTAAGCGGATATATAGTAACAAGAGTAACGTTCCTGCCAAATTTCATCATGATATCTTCAACGATTGCCGAATTACAGCTTTCAAAACTTCTAAATTACCTTCTTTTAAAAGTGGGCGGTGCCACAACCATTGTCCAAAATTTTAATATTTTCTATTCTGCGTCATAAGTTCAACTCATCTACCAAGTTTCATCGCTTAATCTGTATTTGGTAATGAATTATCGCACTTTTTCGGTTTTTCGAAATTTTCGATATCGAAAAAGTGGGCGTGGTTATTGTCCGATATCGTTCATTTTAAATAGCGATCTGAGATGAGTGCCCAGGAACCTACGTACAGAATTTCATCAAGATACCTCAAAATTTACTCAAGTTATCGTGTTAACGGGCAGACGGACGGACGGACGGACGGACGGACATGTCTCAATCGAATTTTTTTTCGATACTGATGATTTTGATATATAGAAGTCTATATCTATCTCGATTCCTTTATACCTGTACAACCAACCGTTATCCAATCAAAGTTAATATACTCTGTGAGCTCTGCTCAACTGAGTATAAAAACATAGGCATTTCAAAGTGGGATTTTTCAAAATTTGCCCCTACGACCCAATCAGAATTCGTTTTTGAGGTATGGTTCTTTCGGCAAAGTTTTTTATTTTGATCGCTAGAATATGATTTTCACAGAGCAATGGGCGATTTTTTTGCCTCCCCACAAATCGAACCGGCCTAATGTGCATACTTTTCGAATTGACTTCTCTAGCATACTTTGGATTAAGCGCAAAAATCGTAATATTGTTCAAGCGAATGAGCAGCATGCAAGTGGTAGGGAGAATGTTAGGTGTGAGTGAAAGTGCCAATATGTTCTGCGCTAATATGCGAGAAAGTTTTACGCCAACGCTTCAGTTTGGTTTTTGCTGACCAACGGTGTTTTTATACTTCACCCGCAGTCGCCCTACAAAGCACTGGCACATGTTGGACTTTATTTCTGTTTTAAAGGGATCTTTGATTGCTGCTTTGGTATACTGTTTTATCGTGGATTGCTTATTTTGTTTTTGTGCTTGAATTCATAGTCATTACGACATTGACAAAATTGGTAACAGCTGTTGCGCATCTCTTGCCGTTTTGTCGCAGGTATGTATAAATGCCTACAGATGAAGAGAGTACTATATATACTGCATGGTTAGCTACAAATTTCTATTAAATTACAGTAGCGAACGAAAATACAGGAGTGAAAATTTTAATCAAGTTTTGTCAATTAAATTATATTAGTGGTGTGCTCCGCCTACCACAGTTTGTGGGTTCAACTCCCGGTCAAAGCAGCATCCAAAATTTAGCAAAATGTTTTTCTAAGTGGGGTCGCCTTTCTGCCGTGATTTGGCAAACTCTCCGAGTGTATTGCTGCCATGAAAAGCTTTTCAGTGAAAAATTTTCTGCCTTGCAGATGCCATTCGCAGCCGGCATAAAACATGTAGGTCCCGTCCCGCCAATTTGTAGGAGAAATTAAAAAGGCGCACGACGCAAATTGGAAGAAAAGCGCGGCCGAAAAGCTCTTCGGATGTTATCGCGCCATGCATTCATTTATTATACCCAGCTATACTTGTACACAGGGTACTAAAATTTTGATTGGATAACGGCTGGTTTTACAGGTATAAAGGAATTGAGATATATATAGATATATCAACATCATCAGTATCGAAAAAAATTTGATTGAGCCATGTCCGTCCGTCTTTCCGTTCGTCTGTCTGTCTTTTAACACCATAACTTGAGTAAATAATGAGATACTTTCACTAAATTTGGTACACGAGCTTATCTGGACCCATAGTAGATTGTATAATGAGCGAAATCGGATGATAACCACGCCCATTTTTTATATATATAACATTTTGGAAAACACAAAAAACCTGATTATTTAGTAAATAATACACCAAGAATGCTGAAATTTGACGTGTGACTGATATTGAGACTCTTGGAAAAATTTGACATTTTTTTTAAATGGGTGTGGCACCTGTGATAAAATAAATTTTACAAATATTATTAATCATAAATCAAAAATCGTTAAACCTATCGTAACAAAATTCGGCAGAAAGGTTGATTTTACTATAAGGATTGCTTTGAAGAAACAATAACGAAATCGGTTAAGGACCACGCCCACTTTTATACAAAAGATTTTTAAAAGGGTCGTGGACGAATAATGGTATTTCATTTCCCAAGTAGATTTATAACAATAAAGAGGAAAATTTCAAATTTTAAAAAATGGGCGTGGCACCGCCCCTTTTATGACTAAGCAGTTTTCTATGTTTTGGGAGCCATAACTCGAAGAAAAATTAGTTCAGAATAGAACCATATGCATATGTATTATTGCGCAGCCTTTTAACACTATTAAGCACACAAAACAAACAACAACAGCATTTCAAGTATACAGCTGGGTATGTAATATTCGGTTTCACCCGATCTTAGACTTCCTTATTTGTTTATTTTATATTTATCTTAAAAATCGCATAGGTATGTACATTTGTTCACTATATATTTCTTATCTTATAAAGCCGATTATTTGGATATTACGAATGGTATAAAACTATTGTTCAGCCCCATTCATGAAAGGTATGAAGTCTTTGGCACAGCCGAGGACAGTCCCGTCCTTACCTGTTTTTATATATTTTTATACTCAGTTGAGCAGAGCTCACAGAGTATATTAAGTTTGATTGGATAACGGTTGGTTGTACATATATAAAGGAATCGAGATAGATATAGACTTCCATATATCAAAATAATCAGGATCGAAAAAAAATTTTATTGAGCCATGTCCGTCCGTCCGTCCGTCAGTCCGTTAACACGATAACTTGCGTAAATTTTGAGGTATCTTGATGAAATTCGGTATGTAGGTTCCTGAGCACTCATCTCAGATCGCTATTTAAAATGAACGATATCGTACTATAACCACGCCCACTTTTTCGATATCGAAAATTTCGAAAAACCGAAAAATTGCAATAATTTATTACAAAAGACAGATAAAGCGACGAAACTTGGTAGATGAGTTGAACTTATGACGCAAAATAGAAAATTAGTAAAATTTTGGACAATGGGCGTGGCACCGCCCACTTTTAAAAGAAGGTAATTTAAAACTTTTGCAAGTTGTAATTTGGCAGTCGTTGAAGATATCATGATGAAATTTGGCAGGAACGTTACTCCTATTACTATATGTACGTTTAATAAAAATCGGATGAGGACCACGCCCACTTTTAAAAACAAATTTTTTTTAAGTAAAATTTTAACAAAAAATTTAATATCTTTACAGTATATAAGTAAATTATGTCAACATTCAACTCCAGTAATGATATAGTGCAACAAAATACAAAAATAAAAGAAAATTTCAAAATGGGCGTGGCTCCGCCCTTTTTCATATAATTTGTCTAGGATACTTTTAACGCCATAAGTCGAACAAAAATTAACCAATCCTTTTGAAATTTGGTAGGGGCATAGATTTTATGACGTTAACTCTTTTCTATGAAAATGGGCGAAATCGGTTGATGCCACGCCCAGTTTTTATACACAGTCGTCCGCCTGTCCTTCCGCATGGCCGTTAACACGATAACTTGAGCAAAAATCGACATATCTTTAATGAACTTAGTTCACGTGCTTACTTGAACTCACTTTATCTTGGTATGCAAAATGAACGAAATCCGCCTATGACCACGCCCACTTTTTCGATATCGAAAATTACGAAAAATGAAAAAAATTCCATAATTCTATACCAAATACGAAAAAGGGATGAAACATGGTAAGGTAATTGGACTGTTTTATTGAAGCGAAATATAACTTTAGAAAAAACTTTATAAAATGGTTGTGACACCTACCATATTAAGTAGAAGAAAATGAAAAATTTCTGCAGGGCGAAATGAAAATCCCTTAAAATCTTGGCAGGTATTACATATATAAATAAATTAGCGGTATCCAACAGATAATGTTCTGGGTCACCCTGGTCCACATTTTGGTCGATATCTGGAAAACGCCTACATATATACAACTACCACCACTCCCTTTTAAAACTCTCATTAATACCTTTAATTTGATACCCATATCGTACAAACTCATTCTAGAGTCACCCCTGGTCCACCTTTATGGCGATATCTCGAAAAGGCGTCCACCTGTAGAACTAAGCCCCACGCCCTTTTATAATTCTCATTAAAACCTTTCATTTGATACCCATATCGTACAAACATATTCTAAAGTCATTCCTGGTCCACCTTTATTGCAATATCTCGAAAAGGCGAACACCTATAGAACGAAGGCCCACTCCCTTTTAAAAATACTCATTAACACGTTTCATTTGATGCCCATATCGTACTAACAAAGTCTAGAGTCACCCCTGGCCCACCTTTATGGCGATATCTCGAAACGGCGTCCACCTATGGAACTAAGGATTACTCCCTTTTAAAATACTTATTAACACCTTTCTTTTGATACCCATATTGTACAAACAAATTCTAGAGTCACCCCTGGTCCACCTTTATGGCGATATTTCGAAAATGCGACCACCTATACAACAACCACCACTCCCTTTTAAAACCCTCATTAATACCTTTAATTTGATACCCATATCGTACAAACACATTCTAGAGTCACCCCTGGTCCACCTTTATGACGATATTTCGAAACGGCGACCACCTATACAACAACCACCACTACCTTTTAAAACCCTCATTAATACCTTTAATTTGATACCCATATCGTACAAACACATTCTAGAGTCACCCCTGGTCCACCTTTATGACGATATTTCGAAAATGCGACCACCTATACAACAACCACCACTCCCTTTTAAAACCCTCATTAATACCTTTAATTTGATACCCATATCGTACAAACACATTCTAGAGTCACCCCTGGTGCACCTTTATGACGATATTTCGAAACGGCGTCCACCTATAGAACTAAGGCCAACTCCCTTTTAAAATACTCATTAACACCTTTCATTTGATACCCATATCGTACAAACATATTCTAAAGTCATTCCTGGTCCACCTTTATTGCGATATCTCGAAAAGGCGGACACCTATAGAACGAAGGCCCACCCCCTTTTAAAAATACTCATTAACACGTTTCATTTGATGCCCATATCGTACTAACAAAGTCTAGAGTCACCCCTGGCCCACCTTTATGACGATATCTCGAAACGGCGTCCACCTATGGAACTAAGGATTACTCCCTTTTAAAATACTCATTAACACCTTTCTTTTGATACCCATATTGTACAAACAAATTCTAGAGTGACCCCTGGTCCACCTTTATGACGATATTTCGAAAATGCGACCACCTATACAACAACCACCACTCCCTTTTAAAACCCTCATTAATACCTTTAATTTGATACCCATATCGTACAAACACATTCTAGAGTCACCCCTGGTCCACCTTTATGACGACATTTCGAAACGGCGTCCACCTATAGAACTAAGGCCCACTCCCTTTTAAAATACTCATTAACACCTTTCATTTGATACCCATATCGTACAAACATATTCTAAAGTCATTCCTGGTCCACCTTTATTGCGATATCTCGAAAAGGCGGACACCTATAGAACGAAGGCCCACCCCCTTTTAAAAATACTCATTAACACGTTTCATTTGATGCCCATATCGTACTAACAAAGTCTAGAGTCACCCCTGGCCCACCTTTATGACGATATCTCGAAACGGCGTCCACCTATGGAACTAAGGATTACTCCCTTTTAAAATACTCATTAACACCTTTCTTTTAATACCCATATTGTACAAACAAATTCTAGAGTGACCCCTGGTCCACCTTTATGACGATATTTCGAAAATGCGACCACCTATACAACAACCACCACTCCCTTTTAAAACCCTCATTAATACCTTTAATTTGATACCCATATCGTACAAACACATTCTAGAGTCACCCCTGGTCCACCTTTATGGCGATATTTCGAAACGGCGTCCACCAATAGAATTAAGGCCCACTCCCTTTTAAAATACTCATTAGCACCTTTCGTTTGATGCCCATATTGTACAAACAAATTCTAGGGTCACCCCTGGTCCACCTTTATGGCGATATTTTGAAACGGCGTCCACCTATGGGACTAAGGATTACTCCCTTTTAAAATACTCATTAACACCTTTCATTTGATACCCATATCGTACAAACACATTCTATAGTCACCCCTGGTCCACCTTTATGGCGATATCTCGAAAGGCGTCCACCTATGGGACTAAGGATTCCTCCCTTTTAAAATACTCATTAACACCTTTCATTTGATACCCATATCGTACAAACATATTCTAAAGTCATTCCTGGTCCACCTTTATTGCGATATCTCGAAAAGGCGGACACCTATAGAACGAAGGCCCACCCCCTTTTAAAAATACTCATTAACACGTTTCATTTGATGCCCATATCGTACTAACAAAGTCTAGAGTCACCCCTGGCCCACCTTTATGACGATATCTCGAAACGGCGTCCACCTATGGAACTAAGGATTACTCCCTTTTAAAATACTCATTAACACCTTTCTTTTGATACCCATATTGTACAAATAAATTCTAGAGTGACCCCTGGTCCACCTTTATGACGATATTTCGAAAATGCGACCACCTATACAACAACCACCACTCCCTTTTAAAACCCTCATTAATACCTTTAATTTGATACCCATATCGTACAAACACATTCTAGAGTCACCCCTGGTCCACCTTTATGGCGATATTTCGAAACGGCGTCCACCAATAGAATTAAGGCCCACTCCCTTTTAAAATACTCATTAGCACCTTTCGTTTGATGCCCATATTGTACAAACAAATTCTAGGGTCACCCCTGGTCCACCTTTATGGCGATATTTTGAAACGGCGTCCACCTATGGGACTAAGGATTACTCCCTTTTAAAATACTCATTAACACCTTTCATTTGATACCCATATCGTACAAACGCATTCTAGAGTCACCCCTAGTCCACCTTTATGGCGATATCTCGAAAGGCGTCCACCTATGGGACTAAGGATTCCTCCCTTTTAAAATACTCATTAACACCTTTCATTTGATACCCATATCGTACAAACGCATTCTAGAATCACCCCTGGTCCACCTTTATGACGATATCTCGAAAAGGCGACCACCTATACAACTACCACCACTCCCTTTTAAAACCCTCATTAATACCTTTAATTTGATACCCATATCGTACAAACACATTCTAGAGTCAACCCTGGTCCACCTTTATGGCGATATTTAGAAACGGCATCCACCTATGGGACTAAGGATTACTCCCTTTTAAAATACTTATTAATACCTATCTTTTGATACCCATATTGTACAAACAAATTCTAGGGTCACCCCTGGTCCACCTTTATGGCGATATCTTGAAACGGCGTCCACCTATGGGACTAAGGATTACTCCCTTTTAAAATACTTATTAACACCTTTCTTTTGATACCCATATTGTACAAACAAATTCTAGGGTCACCCCTGGTCCACCTTTATGGCGATATCTTGAAACGGCGTCCACCTATGGGACTAAGGATTACTCCCTTTTAAAATACTTATTAACACCTTTCTTTTGATACCCATATTGTACAAACAAATTCTAGGGTCACCCCTGGTCCACCTTTATGGCGATATCTTGAAACGGCGTCCACCTATGGGACTAAGGATTACTCCCTTTTAAAATACTCATTAACACCTTTCATTTGATACCCATATCGTACAAACGCATTCTAGAATCACCCCTGGTCCACCTTTATGACGATATCTCGAAAAGGCGACCACCTATACAACTACCACCACTCCCTTTTAAAACCCTCATTAATACCTTTAATTTGATACCCATATCGTACAAACACATTCTAGAGTCAACCCTGGTTCACCTTTATGGCGATATTTAGAAACGGCATCCACCTATAGAACTAAGGCCCACTCCCTTTTAAAATACTCATTAACACCATTCGTTTGATGCCCATATTGTATAAACAAATTCTAGGGTCACCCCTGTTCCACCTTTGTGGCGATATCTCGAAACGGCGTCCACCTATAGAACTAAGGATTACTCCCTTTTAAAATACTCATTAACACCTTTAATTTGATACCCATATCGTACAAACGCATTCTAGAGTCAACCCTGATCCACCTTTATTTATATATCCCTAAATGGCATCCACCGTGGTGCGATGGTAGCGTGCTCCGCGTATCACACCGTATGCCCTGGGTTCAACTCCCGGGCAAAGCAACATCAAAATTTTAGAAATAAGATTTTTCAATTAGAAAAAAATTTTTCTAAGCGGGGTCGCCCCTCGGCAGTGTCTGGCAAGCGCTCCGATTGTATTTCTGCCATGAAAAGCTCTCAGTGAAAACTCATCTGCCTTGCAGATGCCGTTCGGAGTCGGCATAAAACATGTAGGTCCCGTCCGGCCAATTTGTAGGGAAAAATCAAGAGGAGCACGACGCAAATTGGAAGAGAAGCTCGGCTTTAGATCTCTTCGGAGGTTATCGCGCCTTACATTTTTTTTTTTTTAAATGGCATCCACCTATAGAACTATGGCCCACTCCCTCATAAAATACTCTTTAGTGGCTTTCATTTGATACACATGTCATACAAACACATTCCAGGGTTTCCCTCGGTTCATTTTCCTACATGGTTATTTTCCCTTATGTTGTCACCATAGCTCTCAACTGAGTATGTAATGTTCGGTTACATCCGAACTTAACCTTCCTTACTTGTTTTTTTTTTAATTTCGATATTAGAAAAAAAAACTTCTACGGCGGCTGTTACTGGAATTATGTAAACCAACCTATAAAAAACATTTTCGAGGAAATTAGGAAATTCAAGAAAATTTTACTAAATTCCAAATTTGTATTTGCATTGATATTTATGTTGATAGACTAAAATTTATTGGGCTGCAGAATAGCATAATCAAAAAAATTCAGAGAACTTCTAGTAAAAAGTTCAATATTTTCGTAAAGTTTTCGAAGTTTTCCGAAAACGTCTTTGATATTGATTCGCATAGTTTCAGTTACCAAATCCTTAGAAGTGTTTTCATAAAATATCGAAAATAAAAAAAGGAAAAGAACTGATTTGATGAAATTTAAAAGTAAAAAATTTCAGTTCTATTTTTTTGTTTGCTGCTGTTTTTGGGTCTTGTATACTTTGCTAATCGTATAGGATTAATACGTTTGCTCAACGTCAGGATATTCGTTAAAGTAAATATCTAGGTTTTATAAAACTGATTCTTCAAAAAATTGTGCTAAATTCTTGAGAAGCTCTTAAACTTTTTTCGTACAACATAGTAAGGAATCAAGATAGATATAAATAAATAAATAAATGTAACGCGCGATAACCTCCGAAGAGATCTAAGGCCGAGCTTCTCTTCCAATTTGCGTCGTGCTCCTCTTGATTTTCCCTACAAATTGGCCGGACGGGACCTACATGTTTTATGCCGACTCCGAACGGCATCTGCAGGGCAGGTGAGTTTTCACTGAGAGCTTTTCATGACAGAAATCCACCAGGAGCGCTTGCCAAACACTGCCGAGGTTCCACCCCGCTTAGAAAAATTGTCTTCTAATTGAAAAACCTTATTTCTAAAATTTTGATGTTGCTTTGCCCGGGGTGTGAACCCAGGGCATACGGTGTGGTAGGCGGAGCACGCTCCCATCATACCACGGTGGCCGCCATAGATATAAACATATATCAAAATTGTCAAAATATTTTCGAATATATATTGACTAAACCTTGTCTATTCGTCTTTCCTCTAACACGATAAATTGAGCAAAAATAGAAATAAGAAATTTATTATACTGGCTAAACGCTGCCGAGAATATATTGATGTTAAAAATGGGCGAAATCAAACGATAACCACTCCCACTTTTTCGATATCGAAAAGTTCAAATAATGGGAAAAGTGCGTGATTCATTGAAAAAATAAAAAACAAAAAAAAAAACGAATAAAGTTACGAAATTTGACTCGTTTTTTGACTTTATTACGCATGATAGAAATTTGGCAAAGTTTTGGACAATGGGCGTGGAGCCGCCCACATTTTTAAGAAGAAGATTTTAAAGTTTCTAAGCCATTAATCGAAAGATGTCCATGCTATTACATATACACGTTGTGATAATTAACAAAATGTGTTGGCGACCATGCCCATTTAAGAAAAATCGATATCTCAATTTCGAAAAATGAAAAAAATGCGAAAATCCTTTAGCAAAGACAAAGTGACGAAAATTAACAGGTTTGTTTATTTTATGACGAAAATCTTAAATTTTGGAAAATGGGTGGGACACCGCCTACATTGAAAAGGAAGAAAAAGTTAAAAGTTTCGCAAATCGTAAACCAAACGATAATCAAAGTATCATGTTAAAAATTTGACACTGTCGGTGTGCTTGGTCTTATACTTTTTGTGAAAATTAACAAAATCGGTTGACAAACCACGCGCAATTGAAAAAAACCGATACCGAAATTTCGAAAGGTGGAAAAGATGATATACTTAATTCAATACTAAAGACAGATAAGGTAATGAAACTCGATATGTCACTTAACTTTAGAACAAGGAATTTGTAATTCTGGAAAATGTAGAAAATTTTAAAGTCTTTCAAGCCTTAAGTCGAAAGCCGCTGAGGATAACGTGTCGAAATTTGGCATAGAGGTTTTCCTTTCTATTATATTCGCTTCATGAAAATTAGCAAAGTCGATTTGCTACCACGCCAATTTGTGGAAATTTGTTTTCAAAGTATAAAGTAATTTGGAAAATGGGCGTGGCGCCGTCTCTTTTTTTTAAACTCTCCTTTAATAGGATAGAAAAGTTACTAATATAGGAAAAGGGCTACCTATATACCACTTCCGGAAAAGAAACTTCGCAGGAACGCTATGTTATCTTTAAAGTTGGATCAAACTGCATACGGTGTGGAAATTTGATTGATATTGATTAAATATCTTAGGAGCCCATCGCAGACAAACAACGAGACACGAAATTTATATATATATTAAAACTAGCAGACCCGGCAGACATTGCTCTGCCCTAAATTTGGTCTATCTGTCTACATTTTATTAAGCTTTTTTCTTCTAACTCTGCCCTCCCCCTCTTCAATTTTTCTTAATCCTTTTATTCACTCCTAACTCCATCTTTTTCGCTTCATCTATCTCTATCTTCGTCTCACTATATCTCTTTCTCAGTCTCCTCCCTCTTCTCATTCTTCTTCATCCTTATTGCTAGTATCAGAGGGTGGTATCTATTTTTTTCCAGTCCCATTCCGAGTCCCAGTCCCACTCCGAGTCTCAGTCTCAGTTCTAGTCCTAATCCCAGTCCCAGTCCGTCTCTGGCCTACTTCCAGGAAAAAAGTATCGTAAATACTAATATAGGCATATTTATATACCAAATTTGAGGCAAATCGAATAGTACGTATGTAAATAGGTATGTGGGTATTATTAATTCATGTCTTTATTTCGGATTGGCATGCATGTTTATCAGTATTGCCAGGTTGATGCGACTAAATCGAATATCACAATGAAAATTACTTTAAAGCTTTCAGTAACAGCTTTCGTTTGATACCCATATTACACACACATTCTATGGGTATCCGGGTCCCCGCTTTGGCATATATCTTGAGATCCTAGTCTCCAATAGGTATGAAAACAACCCTGTACTAAAGCACTCATCAACAGCTTCAATTTGATGCTCATAATGTAAAAACACATCCTAGTGTTACCCTGATCCACGTTTTGGCATATATCTCGAGACACTTGTCACCCAGGGTTATGCAAATTACCCTCTACTAAAGCACTCATCAACAGCTTTCATTTGTTATCCATATTTTATAAACACATTCTATGGATACCCTGGTCCACGTTTTGTCCTATATCTCGAGACCCTAGTCACCGATATTTATGAAACCTACCCTTTACTTAAGCACTCACCAACAGCTTTAATTTGATATCCATATTGTATAAACACTGTCTGGGGTAACCTGGGTCCACGTTTTGGCCTATATCTCGAGACCCTGGTCCCCGAGGGGTACGAAAAATTCCCCGTATCAAAGTACTCATAAACAGCTTCCATTTGATAGCCATATTACACAAAGGATTAGGTAGGTTAGGTAGGTTGAACTGGCCGGTCCATGAGGACCTCACATAGACTGATTGAGTCCGTAGTGTTACCAGAAGTTTGTTTTAACGACCAAACTGAAAAACCCTATCAAAAACCAGGACCTATGTTATAAAATAACTCCGTCCTCTTGGCAAATACTAGAAGCTTCCTAGGACTTATGCCACTTGCTGCTTCTAGATCTGACAGCTGTATCACTCCTAATAGCTGGAGTCTTAGCCTGGCAAGTGCAGGGCACGAGCACAGAACGTGCTCGATCGTTTCCTCCTCCAACCCGCACTTCCTACACCTGCTATCACTGACCAAGCCTAATTTAAAGGCATGTGACGCCAGAAGGCAGTGTCCAGTCAGAATACCCGTCATGAGTCTACAGTCCTCTCTTTTTAATGATAGAGGCAACTGTGTTAGTCTAAGGTTGTAAGACCTACACATAATCTTCGACACTTTACAGCCCCGCGCTTGAACCCACGCCTTTTCTGCTTGGTCGATCATGTGCACCTCTCGCCTTCGCTTAATCTCGCCCAATCTAATTGGGACGTCTACGGAGCAAGCTTCAAGGGATGCGCCCTTTTTAGCTAATTCGTCCGCTTTTTCATTCCCATCTATTCCCATATGCCCTGGGACCCAATATATATGTATGCTTCTCCCTGTCCCGATTCTCTCCAGAGACTGCTTACACTCTAACACGCATTTAGATGCTGTGCTATGCGAGATTATTGCCTTAATTGCTGCTTGACTGTCAATATAAAAATTAACACGGTTGCAGCTTAAGCTATTCTCTTCCAGGGTTTCTACTGCTTTGGTTACGGCTAATATTTCCGCTTGGAAAACGCTACAGTAATCCGGCAGCCTGTAGTATCTGCTTAATTCCGGATCAGCGCAGTATACCGCAGACCCTACTCCTTCCACTATTTTGGAACCATCGGTGTACACATGTATCGCCTCGTCCGGCATTTGCGCACCCTTGCGCCAACCGTCCACCTCTATTGTGGCCTTAAGATCTCCCTCAAAGTGCAGGTAGGGAATCATGTAGTCTGTTCGTCTTGTGACTGAGGACGCTATACTACTATGGCCATATGGTCGGCGCTCAAGCTGCCCCGAAGCATCGAGCCTGGTTGCGGTCGTTAACGCTTTGTTCTTTGCTACCAGGTCTACAGGTGGAATGTGCAGAATGGCATACAGTGCAGCCGTCGGGGTTGTTTTCAGGGCTCCCGTAATGCAAAGCATCGATAGTCTGCATACCCCCTCTAATTTTTTGAGGTATGTTGTTTTTTGTGTGGCTTTCCACCAAACAAGAACTCCATAGTATAGAATAGGGCTTACAATCGCTGTAAAAACCCAATGAGAAAGAGAGGGCGATAGGCCCCACGTACACCCCAGCATTATTTTACATGCATAGAGTGCCGTTGAGGCCTTATTGACCCTCTCCTCCACGTTGAGCTTCCATGACAGCTTACTGTCTAGGATGATTCCTAGATATTTTGTGCAAGGTTTCTCCTGTAAGGTCACCGCTCCTAACTTAGGCCTGGTCCAATTTGGGACCTTGTACCTCTTTGTAAACAAGACCATATCCGTCTTCTCCGCATTGACTTTCAGCCCGACATTAGATGCCCAGGTATGAATATCCCGAAGCGCCCGATCCATCAAAGAACTAATCGTTGGAAGGCATTTTCCACTTATGACAATTGCAACGTCATCTGACTAAGCCGTAAGTTTTACGGGTCCCTCATCGAATTGCCTGAGCAGTTGGTTGATGACCAGTGTCCACAGCAGAGGTGATAGCACCCCTCCCTGCGGCGTGTCCCTGTCCACTGATTTCGTGGCCTCGTACAATCCCCATTGTGATGTAATTTTTCTGCAATTTAACATGCAGCCGATCCATCTGATTAAGGCAGGATGTACTTTAATGTAATTAAGACCATCCATAATCGCCCATTTTGCAACATTATTGAAAGCCCCGGCAATGTCCAAGAAGACTCCTAGAGCATACTCCTTATATTGCAGGGATTTCTCTATGCTTATTACCACCCTATGCAATGCGGTGTCTACCGACTTGCCTTTGGTGTACGCATGCTGTGTTGTGGAGAGCAGCTTTTCATCCACGTTGGACTTTATGTACACATCTATCAGCCTCTCAAAGGTTTTGAGCAGAAATGATGTTAAGCTAATGGGTCTATAGTCTTTGGGATACACGTGACCGATCTTCCCCGCCTTTGGTAGAAAAGCTACACGAGCAGTTCTCCAAGAGTGCGGTACATGATTCAGTCTTATGCACCCATCGAATATTATTTTAAGCCATTCCACGACCGCCCTACTTGAGACTTGTAGCATGGCCGGGAATATACCATCTGGGCCCGGCGATTTAAACTTAGAAAACGTCTTCACTGCCCACTCGATCTTGGTATCGGCCACCAAGCCCGGCACCACTAGCTCCGTGATCGAAGTGTGAGTGATGTCTGCTGGTTCTTCTAAACCGTCTCCCGATGGGAAATGTGTATCGAGAAGCACCTCAAGGGATTCCTCACTATCACGTGACCATTCCCCGTTCTCTTTCTTTATTAGTCCCTGGACTATGTTTCCCTTTGCTAGGACTTTTTTCAACCGTGCTGTTTCACTGGAGCACTCTATGTCCGTACAGAAACTTTTCCATGAGTTTCTCTTCGCCCTGGTAATTTCACGCTTGTAGATCCTCAGTAGATCCCTGTACTCGTCCCGACACGCTTCGCTTTCCGCGGTCTTTGCGAGTTTAAACATTTCTTTTACCTGTCTTCTTAGAAGACTCAGGTCATTGCTCCACCATGGCGGCTTTGCTTTTCCTCTGAATCTTCTTAGAGGGCAAGCTTTGTTATACGCAGTCATAAGCGTACTTGTTAGGAATTCATTCGACTCCTCCAGTTCCTCTACATTAGCAACCTCTTTGGGTTGTCCCAGTTTCGTTTCTACATGTTTCTGGAATTTAGTCCAATTCGTTGCCCTAGGGTTTCTAAAGGTTCCTCCCTTCTCTACCCTCTTTAGTGGGATGCTGAAGCTTATATACGCATGGTCGGAGAAGGATGGTCTATCGAGAACCATCCAATCATACCTTGATATATCACGCTCGGAGCTCAATGTAATATCCAGAACATTGCTGGATGTTGGACCAATGTATGTAGGAACATTTCCCCTGTTGGCTATCTGCAAATTGGTTTGCAGGATGTAACAAAATAGAGATTCGCCTCTCTCGTTCGTATCTGCTCCTCCCCACGCATTGTGGTGCGCATTTGCATCTGCGCCTATGACCAACCGCCCTTTGCGCCCTTCCTCCTGTACTAGCCTTTTGAACTCCATCGGTGGAACCTCCGCAGCATGGGCCATGTAGCAGGACGCCAGGATAAATGCCTGCTTATTCTTTTGCTCAACGGCCACCGCTACGAGATCCTCGGTGGTGTAATTAGGCAGCATATATGAATGCAGCTGTTTCCTTACCATTACTACAGCTCGCACCCGTCCTTCCGTTTGTGCGTAGTAAACGCCAAACCCGCGCGTGCTAAGTCCAGAAACCTTTCCTCCCGATGAGAGCCACGGCTCCTGGATCAGCGCCACGTCAAACGAACCCTCCTCAAGGGTTAGGAGGAGTTCGCTCGACGCCACTTTACTGTGTTGGAGGTTTATCTGTAGGACTCGCAGCACCATTGGGCTGTTTGTCCCCCTCCAGCACCTTCGTCTTGACGTCGTCGTCCTCCTCTTGCCCTTTTGGTTTAGAGTATTCGAGGCCCCCTTCAGCCCCTCGTGAATGTTGTGCCGTGTGTTCCTCTGTGCGAGTCACAGCACCATTTAGCGGTTGGTCCTCTTCTAGCACGTTCGTGGTGACGTCGGGGACCTCCACCTGTCTTTTTTCCCTTAGGCTTCTGAGGTCCTTTTCGACTTCGCCCACTTCCAGCGTGTTAGGATTTTTATCCTCGGGACTTCTTTTCCTGAGTCGCATGTAAATTTTGCCAGTGCCAAAGGACATTTTGCCAAGCTGCGTGTACAAAATATCCTCCGCCTGCTTGTTTATTTGGAAGATGTAGAACTGACCATACTCGGTAGGCCGAGATACAGTAAGTACCTTCCAATCCTGTGTCGGTATGTTCGGATTCTGTTTCTGCAGAAGTCGCAGTGTATCCTCCGACTTCATCACGCATGGTATCCATACCTTAACTTTTGGTACCGTGGGGATTTGCGCGCGTTCGTGCCTTGCCTTTAGAGGTTTGGAACGACTACCTCCAGCCACCGCAAGCTCGCGATGTTGTCGCACGCTATCATCTTCACACCATTATACCATCCCCCCGAATCAAAGGTTGGAAGGGGCTTACTTGGTTTTTCCCGCATCATCTTAAGCATTAAGCTAATAAGCTCCCTTTCCACAGATCTCCACCTTTCAGTAGTCATTTGTCCGAACGGACTGCTACGATCAACCAGCGCCACAGTCAGTGACTGCTTTGCCACATCACTCATCTTCTCGGGAAAAGCAGGAGTCTTAGTGTTATCTCCCTTTGGAACCTCCGAGAAAGCCGGAGTCTTAGCGTTATCTCCCTTTGGCTTATCTCCTACTTCCGTAGTTGGAACTTCCCTCTGACTTTCGAGGTAGTTGCTACCTCGCTATTGGAACCCATCTGTCTTACAGCTTTGGGCCTACTTGTCTTGTCTATGCGACTGCCCTGCCTCGCGGCTCTAGGACTGGGTCCTTTCTGCCTCTTGAAAGCAGGCTTGTCGCCTTCTGCCGAACGTTGCCTCTTCATTCTGCCATTCGACGCTTCTTCCTCCTCGTACCGGTTGCAGAACCGAGGGTTTCTCGCAGCAAACCTTTTGAACTGCCTTCGACCTACTTCTACCGCTTCATGGGCCCATTCCAAGCGCTCGATCTCCACTTCTGTTGGGTCGACCACTGCTCCCAAGCGTTGTGCAATTCTTAGTGCTGCACGGTACTGCGAGAGAGCTCTTTTACTTCCTCTGCTCCGTACCCTTCTCCACTCTTCTACTCCGTTTTCATTTGTGTGCTTCTCCAACACGGAGTTCATTGAATCAGCACTACTCTCGCTCCCCGAGTCCAACGCATCGCTTAATTCGTATTTGTCGTCCTTGGACTGCGACTCAGTCCTCCTCTTTACATCCTCCTTATTACATTCAGGTAATGAGTTGTTCATCTTGGTCGTACGACCACCTGCCCGACAAGGCGGGCTCAGCGGTCCAGTATTATATACGGGGAAAGAACCGTCCGCCACAGCAGCGCCCCTTACTGCGGTAAGGCCATAAATACTTCCCGATATGGCCCGGTATCGGGAAGGCTCCGTTCGAATACAGCCGAATTTATCCCCTGGCTGCAAATCGTCCAATAGGCACGGTCCGCATAACACCCTGGATTAGGGGGTTGGCAGTTCTTGGTCACCGACATCCCGCCGCCCTCCTATGAGGCGAAACGGCGTAGATGTCAGTCCTAAACAGCTCCGCCTCATAGTCGGGCGCTATGGAGTTCGGCTAAGCCCTCACACCAACGACAAGGTGCCTACCCTAGTGAGGGTACACAAAGGATTACTTTAGCATAAAAAATATAATGAAGAATTAAATCTCCTTAGTGCACAAATATTAGCATATACATGCAAAAATACCAAAAAAATAAAACTTTTGTTTAAGAATTTTAAGGAAATGTTCAATATTTTTAACGAAATTGTATTTTTCAAGAGATGTTTGCATTCTTAACCATTTATGTTGCATTGGCAACAACGAATAATATGTATGTACATACATATGTCAAGCTGATATGATATGTTACATAGGTACATCCATACATATAAATGTACTCCCGAAGCCCGAAGTTAAATAACGCAGCGGCGAATGCTATTGGTCGCATTACCTCACTCAAAAGCAATTAGCGCGCCCAGTTGACACCGAACAACCACACACACACATTTTTTGTTAAAAATTTTACTTTTGTTTAAAAAATTTGAGAAGATTACAACTAGGAAACATTTATTTTGGTACTCTCAAAAGCGTGTTGGTCCGCTTTTTAGTACGAAGGAAAATATGTGAGCGGCATCACTGGTTGCATAGGGAAATTTTAAATGTATATCACTTCTTAGGATATACGAAATGGAGAAATGTTGCCATATACGAAAGGCATGTAACTCCATGTATAAAAATAGCTGAAGTAGCAAGAATAGTTAATATACTATATATTGGCATTGAAATCTAATAAGGAGAGCAATCCCAAAACCGCTCAAAATTTATGATTTTCTATGGAATATTCGATATATATGGGGTATTCCATCCCATTTCGACCAATTTTGAACCCGAACCCTTTAGAATTGGCTGAAAGTTTTTCTTCTTTTTCTAACTTACGAAAGACGTTTCTCAGAAGTTTTTCAAATTTTTTCATTCAACTCAAAAAAAGTTATGAATTTTTAAAAAAACACCGTTTTGTTTTCAAAATGCTATAACTTTTTCAAAAATTGAGCTTTTGGGATCTTTTTTTTTTAATTTGTTTTTAAATGTACTTTTCGGAAAAAATTCAAAAATGTTTTTAAAGTTTTTTTGTGTGTAATTTTTCAGTTTTTCGTGATTTTTCGAATTTCGCCCTTTTTTTTTCTCATAAAAAAATTCAATCAATCCTGCAATCATCCCCACAAATCCCGGAGTGGACCGAGAATTTGTTTATTTAATTGAAAAAAAAAAACTTTAAAATTTTGTTTGTATTTTTTCCGAAAAGTAAAATTTTTTTTTAGTTGGATGAAAAAATTTGAAAAACTTCTGAAAAACGTCTTTCGTAAGTTAGAAAAAGAAGAAAAACTTTCAGGCAATTCTAAAGGGTCGGGTTCAAAATTGGTTGAAATGGGATGGAATACCCCATATACATATGTGAAAATATTACACATTAAATGAGTAGCAAATTTCGTGCATATGTATTTTCCATTAACCGACAATTTTTATTACTCAAGTTCACTAATAATAAGTAATAAGCATTTATTGAGTTAATAAAATATTAAATTTATAGCCCAAAATTAATAGTGCGTAGCAAATGATGACGTTGCTTCACTTCTGATGGACAAACATGAGGAATAAAAGACCAAAAATTATAGATCAACTACCAACATATTTAAGAGTAAAGATTAATGGCAATATACTTATGTAGATGTGTATGTTTGTAGATATGAGAAAAAGTCAAATAAAATTCTGATGACACCGGAGAACGTACTGCTTCAGGTTCAATGAATGTTAAGTAAAAATATATTACGCAGATTTGGTTATACGCATATTTAAAGACCGCGGCACAATGAAATTTTTCATATACATAGATGCGTTTAACATAAGTTTATGCATTCCAATAACATCGCAACAATCAAACAAGATGTTGCTTTTACAAATATAAAGGAACTTCAGACTTGGCAATTGAAGTTTATTTCGCCTTGCCCATTCACAAAAAAAAAATTTGGCGAAGCACTATTATAAACATTTTACCTATACAACAAAAATACTTGCTAACATATTTAGTGTCGTATAAAATAATTTCACTTGCAAAGCAAATGTGAAATTCTTCTTCTTATGCTTGGTTTGCAACAAAAGTTGCAAGTTGGCTACTTATTCATGTCAGATGACGCCAATGTCGCTCAATCTACTGGTCTCCATAAAAATACGTGCAATCTACTTATAATGAATAAGATTGATTTAAACGCGTCTATATAAAAAACTGCTTATGTGACGGGGCTTTAACCATACATACTACTGTATATGTATTTACGTATGTACATCTTAATGCTTAAAATTGTATGACCAAGAAACTATTTACTCATAAAAACACTTAGATACGTCACAGCTTTCAACTAATGGTCGAAAATTGAGCTTACACTAGATTGCGTCGGTGTGTATTGCCTAATTTTTTTTTTTACAAAAACGCAAATGTCATCGTCGCCCATTGCGTGGTAGTTGCACATATTAATTTATTTTAGATTTTTTCCCAGCTCAACTGCAAGTAAATATATAGTAATAAAGAAGTGTTCCATGAAATAGACCCACGCACTATTAACATCGTAAAGATAAAAAAACTAAAACATAGCACTCAAAGTTTTTTGAATAGTAAGAAAAATAATATTTGTAGGATTCACATGGATACTGCGCGAATATTAGCATCACTATCCTGCTAGTAAAAAATCCCAACAACAAAAACAGCAAGCAGCCGCACTTACGTACCAGGCAACGAATATATTCGACACACATAAGCAGCAGCTCGAAGTGAAGAGATATCTCATATACACACATGTAGTCATCAGCTAAGAGAAGAAGTTGTTACACATACATAAGCATATAGCTAGCTAACCAAGTATTCGATACAATTGTCCATGTTCGTGGAAAGTCTACACCTCAGGAGAAATGTGTGAACGAGCCAATAAGGAGTACAAAAGCAGCGCAAGCTGAGGAATAACTTATCAGTTTTGATTTAAAAACGCTATTGGTCATGAAATACTACTTCAAAAGTAGTCTAAATAAAGATCATTAGGCAGTTAAGAATATTGGAGTTATTTAGTCTACAGTTCAGGGATTCGAATGTTAGCAGAAGGTTTCCCATAAGAGGAATATCTCAAAATTCGTAACAATACATCAATTAAATTAATAAAGTCTTTACCATTATCTCCATGGGTGTGATTTAAAATAAAGCCAGGAGAAATTGCTTACCTTTAATCGTATCTATTCTACATATCTCGCCTGCAGACCTTATGGCCAGAAATATCGCATTAGCAACTGCAGCAAGGCTTGAGGCCTCGGGTCAGGTGTATAAAATAAAAAAAACAATAAGGAAGACTAAGTTCGGGTGTAGCCGAATATTACATACTCAGCTATCGAGACAAAATAAGGGAAAATCACCATGTAGGAAAATGAACCTTGGGTGACCCTTGAATGTTTTTGTATGACATGTGCATCAAATGGAAAGTATTAAAGAGTATTTTAAAAGGGAGTGGGCCTTAGTTCTATAGATGGATGCCTTTTCGAGATATCGCCATAAAGGTAGGCCAGGGGTGACTATAGAACTTTTGTGTACGATATGGGTATCAAATGAAAGGTGTTAATGAGTATTTTAAAAGGGAGTGGGCCATAGTTCTATAGGTGGACGATATTTAGGTAATCGCCATAAAGGGGGACCAGGGCTGACTCTAGAATTTGTTTGTACGATATGGGTAGCAAATGAAAGGTGTTAATGAGTATTTTAAAGGGAGTGGGTCTTAGTTCTATAGGTGGACGTCTTTTGGAGATATCGCCATAAAGGTGGACCAGTGGAGACTCTAGAATTTGTTTGTACGATATGGGTAGCAAATGAAAGGTGTTAATGATTATTTTAAAAGGGAGTGGTCTTTGGTTATATAGGTGGACGCCTTTTCGAGGTATCTCCATAAAGGTGGACCAGGGTCGACTCTGTAATGTGTTTGTACGGTATAGGTATAAAATTAAAGGTATTAATGAGAGTTTTAAAAGGGAGTGGTGGTAGTTTTATATATGAAGCCCTTTTCGAGATATCCATCAAAATGTGGACCAGGGTAACCCAAACCATCATCTGCCGGATACCGCTAATTTATTTATATATGTAATACCACGAACAGTATTCCTGCCAAGAATCCAAGAGCTTTTGGTTTCGCGTTGCAGTACTTCTTTTTTTCTTCTACTTAATATAGTAGGTGTCACACCCATTTTACAAAGTTTCTTTTCTAAAGTTATATTTTAGTATTTAGTATTTTAGTATTTATATATCGTGCGTCAAAAAACCAATCCAATTACCATGTTTCATCCCTCTTTTCGTATTTGGTATAGAATTATGGCATTTTTTTCATTTTTCGTAATTTTTGATATCGAAAAATTATGCGTGGTTATAGTCGGATTTCGGCCTTTTTTATACCAATTCAAAGTGAGTTCGGATAAGTACGTGATCTGAGTTTAGTAAAGATATATCGGTTTTTGCTCAAGTTATCGTGTTAATGGCCCAGCGGAAGGACAGGCGGTCGACTGTGTATAAAACTGGGCGTGGCTTCATAAGATTTCGCCGTTTTTCACAGAAATAAATTATCGTCCCAGAATCTAAGCCCCTACCAAATTTCACAAGGATTGGTAAATTTTTGTTTGATTTATGGCATTAAAAGTATCCTAGACAAATTAAATGAAAAAGAGCGGAGCCATGCCCATTTTGAAATTTTCTTTTATTTTTATATTTTGTTGCACCATATCATTACTGGAGTTGAATGTTGACATAATTTACTTATATACTGTAAAGATATTAACTTTTTTTTTAAATTTGACTTAATTTTAGTTTTTTTTTTTTTTTTTTTTTTTAATTTTATTTTGTTAAAGTGGGCGTGGTCGTTCTCCAATTTTGCTAATTTTGTTAGCCATACATATAGTAAAAGGATTAACGTTCTGCCAAATTTCATCATGATATCTTCAACGACTCCCAAATTACAGCTTGCAAAACTTCTAAATTACCTTCTTTTAAAAGTGGGCGGTGCCACTCCAATTGTCCAAGATTTTACTAATTTTCTATTCTGCGTTATAATTCCAACTCACCTACCAAGTTTCATCGCTTTATCCGTCTTTGGTAATGAATTATCGCACTTTTTCAATTTTTCGAAATATTCGATATCGAAAAAGTGGGCGTGGTTATAGTCCGATATCGTTCATTTTAAATAGCGACCTGTGATGAAGGCCCAGAAATTCACGTACCAAATTTCATCAAGATATCTTAAAATTTACTCAAGTTATCGTGTTAAAGGTCGGACGGACGGACATGGATCAATCAAATTTTTTTTTGATACTTTTGATTTTGATATATGGAAGTCTATATCTATCTCGATTCCTTTATACCTGTACAACCAACCGTTATCTAATGAAAGTTAATATACTCTGTGAGCTCTGTAAAATGTAAGGCGCGATAACCTTCGAAGAAATCTAAGGCCGAGCTTCTCATCCAATTTGTGTCGTGCTCCTCTTGATTTTCCCTACAAATTGGCCGGACGGGACCTACATATTTTATGCCGACTCCGAACGGCATATGCAAGGCAGATGAGTTTTCACTGAGAGCTTTTCATGGCAGCAATACAACCGGAGCACTTGCCAAACACTGCCTGGAATTCAAAGAAGTATTGGAAAAACTTCGCACAGGCCAAACCATACATCTCTACTGGGTTCCTGATCATAAAGGAATATAAGGTAACGAAAAGGCCTATGAGTTGGTAAAGGTGGCTGCAGCACTCGCTGAATCGACTATAGACGTCCAAGTCCATTTGGGAGAAATCACAAGGAAACAGCAAATCAGCGCTCATATCTTTGAAGAGAGAGGACATAAGGTTCACGATAGGCATACTAACTGGACACTGCCTTCTGGCGTCACATGCTTATAAGTTAGGACTTGTCATTTAAAGCAGATAAAGGAAGTGTGCGCTGTAGGAAGAAACGATTGAGCACGTTTTGTGTTCGCGTCCTGCGCTCGCCAGGTGAAGGCTTCAGCTATTAGGGGTGGCAGAGTTTGCCAGATCTCGAGGCAGCAATTAACCCAGGTCGTAGAAAACTTCTAGTATTTAGTATTTCCCAAGAAGACAGAGTTTTTCTCAAACATTAGTCCTGGCACCTGCTTGGGTTACTTCTGTTTGGTCGTCAAACAAATTCTGGTAACGCTATGGACACATTCAGTTTATGTGAGACCTTAATTGACCGACCAGTTCAACCTAACTTAACCTGGTTGTATCCAGTGGTGTGACTGCTTGAAATTCCAAAGAACTTTGAATATAAATTGATTTAAGACACTTAATATCAGCGCAATACTTGTTCGGGAGTCCCCTTATTTTTGGTGACTGTTGAGCTTTGACTGACGACCTAGTACCCAAGTTGCTGATAGGAATAGGCAGGAAATGAGCCCTTTGTTGGACGCTATGGATACTTTTTATTGATCAATGGGTGACTTCTTGAATCACTTTAGAAGCTTCACATCAACTTTTTATCACAATGAGATCTGACGACCGAGTTCTTTTGATAGGTTTTCTTGTTTGCTCATGAGCTTGTGCTCGTTGTTCTTCTGCGACATTTACAAAAATTTCGTGGGAAACTTTGAATATCATAACTTGGTTTCCTCTTTTCTATTAAATTATTGAGCATAACCCATAACTTTAATAGATATTAGTAATTTGTTTTGAATCATATCTAAATTATTATGGTCCTGTCGCCATGTCTTAGATAGTGTTCAAAGAAAGGGCTCAATGTTGGAGAATCTTCACTTTAATTTCTTGTCACCAAGTTATGTTCCCAAATTCCATTTTGTGGTAAGGCCGGAATCTATATGGTGCAATAGGATTTATAGTGAAACTATATTGTGATCCACAGAGTTCAATAAACCGCTTCGCTGGATAACCATGTAGGATAAAGAAACAAGACTAACGTCAAAATGGGTTGGGTAATAGTTCAGACAATATATCGTTGACATTTTAGACAAGCCGACATAGTTGTTGAATGGTAGTCCTATACACACTTTACGACTAGAGGGAAAAGTGGGTCAAACAGACAGGTATTCAACCAATTATGAGTAACTTGAAGACCAGAAAATTACGCATCCCTGCCAAATCATAACAAAAGTAGTAGATGGGAGGTCCAGGTTCTGCACAGAAGCTTGCGAAAATAATTGATAGCATACAAGCATTGAACTTAAATTAGTTATATTTCAACCATTTCTATTGACCTTTTCCTGGAAACTCAAGGACTCGTATCACAGAATCAGACTATGAAGTTAAGAAATTGAATGTGCCTATATTTTTTGTCCCAGAGATAAAAGATATACTAATGGATTTTGTATTCTCAGGATTACGGTTTAAGCTGTACGTTAAAAAAAAATAATTCAATATTTAACCCATAAATACACCTTGCCTACCTCTTAAAATAAAAAAAATTTGAATCCAGCAGTAGCTGAGTAATTTTTCTCTAAATAGTTTTGCGAGTGCCTGACTCTATTTCATAGAACTTCACTCTATGTCTGCACCTTTGTCTGCCTCTTCAAACATTCTATTTGTTTAATGTAGCATTTGTTACTTTTACGTTGATGACATATTATGGTGCTACGTGAGTTTTTACCATGAAAAGATGAAACAGCATCAACGCTTAATAGAAATGTGCACAACTACATTAACACATTAAATTGGTATACAACTACAAAAACATTACACGTAAACACGTCTAGTTTTTACATATAAAATAATGTTCCTTGGTAGTTGAATGTAATTTACAGACGACAGACTGTCGCCAAGTTTCCTTGTACATTTCCTTAAACCCCAGCCTTGAAATCTAGACAAACTCACACACACACACACACACGTACGCACTCAAACTTACATTAGACTACGTAACCCCCACATTGTTGCTTATTGTTATGTTATTAAGCAGTTTGTGAGGTATTTGTAAGTATGTATATGACGCTGAATTATGCCCAACATTTGCTAGTAGTTGTTGTAGGTAACTGAATGTATGAAAATCAAGTTTTGGGTGATTTCGAGAAGACGCTAAGTGAAAGTCAGCAACAAACACAAAGGTCAGAAGCTTCTGCGTCGCGTCACTAAAATGGCCACTAAAAGAGGGAAAGTAAAAAATCTTCATATTATTCACACTTGATTTGCTGATTTAAAGTTTTGTGAATTTTTAATAGATCTTTGCTGTTTACTTTAACTCTTAATAAAAAAAAAACTTCTGTATTTTAGCTTAAATTTATATTAACATCAGCTTTGATTATGTTAAAACTGATTCAAACTAAAGTATATTTTATATAGGCCCGGTTTTTAATAGTTGGTTAAGCGAACCTTAATCTAGGTTTGCTTAAACTCTAGTAAAATTTAAACTCCAGCTAAACTACTGAGAAGTTTTCGGTCACAGTTTAAGGCTGCCTTTGTGTATGCTTTTTAGTACGGCAATAGATAGTTTGTAGATACAAGAGCGTATTTTGCTTACCCAACAAACATGGAAAAAATTGTTCTCCAGCGAAATATATATCTAGTTCCGGAAGTGTTGTCCAACATTATTATTTAATTATTCTTAAACCAGATAGTTCTCGAGTTAATATCCAACTTCATTGTTTGTAAAATTAAAAGTTTTCGAGTTGATCTCCAACGTCATTAATATTTTCCGATTATTATCCTAATTTCGATAGATTTTGAGAAATGTACAGTTCTCGTATGAATATTCAACACATTTCTCCAGTTGATATCCTACATTGCATATCGAGTTGAGGTGGAGTTGAAAAAAATCTCCAAGGTGATACCACTAAAACCAACAGCTGTTTATTGTGAGAAATAAATATAGTAAAGAAGCGTAATTATAGCGTGCTCTGCCTACCACACCGAAGATCCTGGGTTCACGCCCCGGGTAAAGCAACATCAAAATTTTAGAAAAAAGTTTTTTCAATTAGTAGAACATTTTTCCAAGCGGAGTCGCCCAACGGCAGTGTTTGGCAAGCACTCCGATTGTATTTCTGCTATGAAAAGCTCTCAGTGAAAATTCTCCTGTCTTGCAGATGCCGCTCGGAGTCGGAATAAAACATGTAGGTCCGCTCTCGCCAACTTGTAGGAATACTTAAAAGGAGAACGACGCAAATTGGAAGAGGAGCTCTTCCTAAAATCTCTTCGGAGGTTATTGCGCCTCACATTTATCTATTTAGACCTGTGAAAAAAGTACCAGTACAAGTACAAGTATCAGGACCTCAGTACATAGAAAAATGAGTACAAGTATAAGTATCGAAGTAGTTGTACTTTGACAAGTATTGAACGGTTTTGAAGCGGATTAACTAATATTTTTAACAATCAGCTCAACTACTGATCGAAACAGTATTTTCCACAAATATGAGATCTTTTGTGATACTAAAAAATTGTGTAAATCATTCGCTAATGCAGTCATCAATTTCGAACGTCTCATCACCTTTAGCGTAGTTCCTTTCAACATTTGTTCGAATGATTCCATTTCCACAGTTCAGAGTGGTGAAGCTCATCTAAAATATAAAATAATAAAAATTACACAATTCTTTATTAACCCTTAGTATTTTAAAATAGATGAGCTATTCGAAGAAATAGACCATGATCAACCAGCAACCTTACGATCACCTAACTTTAGAAAAATGGTCAAAGAAGATTTTTATAGATATCTAATGATACATCAACAAATTTCAATATGCTTCAGTGGTATCCTCTTATGAAGGACCTATTTCTCGAAATAAATACGCCCTTAGCTTCCTCTGCCCCAGTAAAGCGTGTATTTTCTTTAGCAGGCATTGTTTATAGTCCTAAAAGCCAATCAATGACGGACTTTTGGTTTGAAAAGCTAGTACTGTTGAAGGCAAATACAAAACTACTTTAATATTGTTAACTGTTGTACAATTTATACTTACTTAATATGTTGTTTTGACGTCTTGTTGTTTATCTATATTGTTGTATATCTACTTGTACTATCGGATACGAAGTACAAGTACTGTAACACTTTTACTTTGACTTAAATTTGAAGTACTTGAGTACTAGTACTTATTTGGTACTAATACAAGTATGTATTCAGTACTTTACAGGTCTGCTGTGAGGCAAGCTTCTAACAGCAAACTGTAAAGGTGAAAACTTTAATCTCTATTTTCTCATTCTTTACATTACTTCTGACTAAAGTACTTCGAATATGTTAAAACACACACTAAGTTCGGAGTAAAAATGTTATTCAGTTTAGTGGACTAGACAGCGTTTATTAGTCTAGTTGGAGAAGCAGTTTGATTGCATGCAAGCGCAGACTATTTTTGAAGGTTCAAATTCCTTATACGTAGTAGATGGCTAACCAAACTTTTTGTGATAACACATAAATATGCATGCGCAAAAACAAAAATGTTATAAAACTCTTGCATTGGACTATGTTGCAACACAAAAACGCTGTTAACTTGCCTTCATTGCGCATGCCTCAAATTTTACAAAACGCTCTTAACTGCAATTTTGAACATAAATGGAGAAATAACAATAATCAGTTGCATAAATAAATGCAATGTTTAGGTATGAATGTATAGATTTACGTATGACACCTTTGCGCGAGTAAAGCTATGAAATATGAGACAATAGCATATATGTACATATACACAAACAACAATACCAATACAATACAATAACCAGAAAACGTTCATTTGACATACACAAATTTCATATTACAACGGCCTTCAGAAGTATGTTAATAATTTCGTATTGTGAAGGAGATTGTTGTTGTTTTATTGCTCTGTTCTCATTTGTCGGCTCGCTCCTGTTTCGATAGATATACATATACATATAAACAATAACAACAAGCATAAATTTTGATTCATTACATGCACCTGTTAGCTTATTCTCTCCTTTTTAACGTACTGGCTGCCCAAAAAAAGCTTAAAATTTTTACCTTTACTCTCAAGTTGATACTGTAAAATGCACTAACAACAATATGCGCCACATTAATATTTGTGTGTATATGTTTGTTTAATATGTGTATATGAAAGCACTAAAGTGTTTGCTTGGTGGTTGTTTACTATAGCTTGAGTCGTGTTCTCACTCACTTTTTTGGTATATAACTTTCTCTGTTGCACCTATTTTGTAGGTGTTTCATTTGGGGTTCTTAATAATTTTTACGTTTAACTAAACTCTTTTTATTAACACACCTGTTGAGTATGTGGTTTTAACCCAATTCAATGGTATGGAAGTAAGTTATGGAAATAACGCCGGAAAAGCGTGGCCAAAGTAAAGTTAATCATTAGGACCATGAGGACAGATATGAGAGGGCAATGAATGAGGGGAGTTTACTTTTTAATTCTTTTATAAATTTTTATTCGATAGATTTCCAGGTTGACATTGTTTTTTGTATGTTAATTCTGGTTACCAAATGGACAAGAATACTCTAGTATCAACTCAAGCAATACAAAACTGATTCTCTTCAATAACAGAACGGCTTCGTCTACCTTCGCTAACTGTCACCACAAATCTCACAATCAATGAGGGGTGACTACTTTAGTATCGAAAAGGCAACAAGCTTAACTGGAAAGTCAATATGAAATATTGAAAGAAAAGTTGAGAATGCATACATTATATACTACTCCTGGAAGGGAAAAGTTAGAAGGAACTGGAACCTAACGCTAAAGCTAATGTTATGGCTCTGGTGAAGCAATATAATATTAAAAAACTCAACAAGATACAATGGTAAGTATGAGCAGGGGTAACAGGAGAACCTCGGTTGTGATAAATGTTATCTTCATAGCTACTGGCTCAGGCAAAAAATGTGTATAGTTTAGATGCTGATACGAAAAGCAAAAGGGCCAGAGTGGATCTTAAGAAATATCTCTAACATGGATTCATCGACAGATTCACTTCCCTCACATATTGAGCGACAAAGTTGGCAAGTAGGGTGTCATCTCACTCTGCACTAACGTGTGATAAGTAGACTGCGACGTGGGTGCAGGTGCTTTTCCCTAACATCTAAAAATTTTAATCTCCTTCCGTTCTCCAAACTCAGCCAGTATCTTTCAAGCGAAGCAACTAGGAGTAGAAAGCGCCTGTTGTTTTCTGTTGAGGTATGCATACATTCGGACAGCAAAGCACCGCGCACGGCGTTATATTTACCATATAAGTCCTTCGGGCCCGTCGATAACTATAAAATAATGCGACAATCACATCAACTTGGGTATCTAGTTGCAAGCATATTGAATTAGCAAAAGCCAGTAAATTGTTAGACATAACTGCGGCAGTTATGGTGCATCGGCCATTTACATCAATACAAATAGATGTACTTACCAAAATCAAGAAAACTGAAATTCGCCATTTGCACTCTGCGGATACCTGTAAAATCAAAAAAAAAATTGGGCTGACAACTATCAGAAAAGAGCAGAGAAATTACCGAGTAGGCCCACGAAAAAAGTATTCAGGATCGCAAACACAACAAGAGTACACTGGTAGATTCGTCTACATGCAGAAAAATGGGAATCCTCTTCAATGACAGGTCTAAGAGCTGCAGCCAAGAAAAGGTCTTTTACTTTATTTATTTATGTGCTGTCCATTTTAAGGGTTTTATCAAAAAGCTCCATAAAATACATCAATAGGTATATTGATCTTGCCATATGGTTTGGGTCAAACACTCACACGGAGTATGTTAAATAATTAGTTCCAGGAGAATGTTCATCAAAATGGTGACTAGACTGCTATTTGGGCTTGGTATTTCCGGCCGAGCAGCATGGCATCCGGCAATTAACCTTCAGCGCAATTTCGATTTATATCCAACAACATACATACATATCAACAGCTACGGCGTGAGAATGCGCCGATTCTTACATTTATGACAGCAATAACTTGGACCTTATTTTATTAATAAAATAATTTAAAAAAATGTTTAAGGTAAAGGGTGTTATTGAAAACAATAATTACACGAAGTAATAATAACATTAAAAGTTACAAAATAATTAGGTAGGTCCTAGGTACTAGTCATCACACTTCTTATAAATCTAGGGCGTTGCTCAGACAATTAAATAAAAGCGATAGGCGCGTGAAATTTCTAAAAATGTGAGGCGTAGCATAACCTGATTAAGGTTCAGTTGGTCTTACTTATGACTATCAATAGAAATATGACGCGTCCAACGCTTTTATTTAATTGTCTGATCAATGCCAAAGATTGACGAGGAGCGTGATGACTAGTACCTAGTACCTACCTAATTATTTTCTAGCTTTTCGTATTTTTATTATTTCATGTAAGTATTGTTTTCAATAAAACCGTTTAACTTAAATATTTTTATTAATTAAGTTATTTTCAAGTTTTTAGTTTTTATTTAATTGCCTATTATATCTCATTCTATTTAGTTCATTTAGTGACTCATTATTACAAGGACTCTTTCCTGGCAATTTGTTATAATCTAAGTCCTCAATACATAATCCTTCCAAAGACTTTACTCGACTCTGCGCCACGTATGCTTGCCCCTCCTCCAACTCCAAAATATTTTGATGTCACTTTTACCGGACTGTATGTAATATGTGTTCCAAATATGTGTCAAATCGGAACACAAATACGATTTTTTTTAATATATCGGTCTTTGCGCCACCTAGTGGCGATTTTTTCATAGGTCGCTTTCTATTCTTGTATGCATTCTGCGTTCCAAATATGAGCCAACTCGGACCACAAATACGATTTTTGTGAATATATCGATCCTTGCGCCACCTAGCGGTGATTTTTTTCTTATTATTGCATTGTCATCGGGTTCTGAACTATATTCCAAGTTTCAAGCTTGTAGCTTATCGGGAAGTTACTTAAATTTCAATTACAAAATTCGTGCCAGCCAGCCAACCAACCTGTCAAGTCAAGCTAAATAAAACCGTTTAAAAACATATAACACATAACGTATCCATAATAGGGGTGACGGTGCGTATACGTAACATTGTTTTGTTTCACACTTATATTAGCTTCACTTGTATGTATGTTTGTAACTCTCTAGGCTAGGTGCGCAAAGCAGAGTTAGGAGACCCATCTAGCGGCAATTATTGAAGACTAGCGGCAGTGATTAAATAACTCGCTACAAAACGAGTTGTGCTTAAAAGTGGAAACGCGAACCTCTTTTGGCCATAGTGTATAACCTATAGCTGAATGATCGGTTGCGACGAATTGTGAACACACACACTTTGTGGAGAATAGTGTAGGGATAAAATGGAGAGACTCGTTGCATTCAACTGAGTATAATGCATATTGAAATTTAGCTGTACTTATTTTCTGCGCAATAATTTTAGTGGTGTAGATAAAGTTTAACACTTAGCAGTCCATACAAAATTTAAGTGTTTATGTAATGCGCATAAAAAAAACAAAAACACAGCTAACATCAAACTAAATAGGTAAAAATTATTTTCAAAATAAGTTTAGAACAATAATGAACGAAAAATACTAGTATTATTGTGAAAAAATCTTGGGCGCTTTGTGCCATCCCTACCAACCATGAGTGGATAAAAAATTTTTCATTTACGTGTGATTTCCCATCCTTATCCCACTTATTCAAAAACAACATATGGAGAAACGTATAGCTTCACTCCTCTGATAAAAAAAATTGCATACATTCGGGGGAGTGACTTCTGTCGCGTATGTCGAAAAATTAACCATTAAAATTTGAATACTCTTTGCTGCATTGCCTGCAAAGGATAAATCCCCCTTATGGTCTGATTTCTTGTGCCACCAGCGCCTTTACCTTGCCATTCTTATTAGTACAACAGACGCAATAATGTCGCAACCCCGATCTCCAATATATTCCACGTACTTGTAAAATTTCACGTTCGCCATAAGATCTAGAATTAAACAACGCCATAAACTTTTAAAAACGGCCAGCAGGGGGATGGAGTTCAATTTATATTCCAAGAACTGAGCCCAGCCTTCTTAAATCCCACTTGTGTAGACAGGCAAACCATTTTTCTTTGGTGCAGTTCTGTAAGGAAAAAGTAGGGATGAATAGGCAAAAATTTCTGGTCATCCAAAATCCATCCATCTATTTGTGTCGTCATCATCTTTTGGAGCTGGGCAAAACAAAAATCTATGCTTAATCGAATACTTCTTATCAAGCGTACCTGAGTAATATAAAAAAAATTACCCTTTTCGGAATAAATATTATAAGACTCCAAGTTTTACCAAAAATTTAGCAATTTGAATATTTATACTCAGCTGAGCAGAGCTTACAGAGTATATTAATTTTGTTCGCATAACGGTACCCCGTAACGTCATAAATTAATCGTGATAGATATAGACTTCTATATATCAAAATGATCTGGGCGAAAAAAGAAATTAATATAGCTATGTCCGTCCGTCCGTCCATCTGTCCGTGACCCCGATAACTTGAATAAATTTTGAGGTATCTTAATGAAATTTGGAATGTAAGTTCCTGGGGACTTATCTCAGATCGCTATTCAAAATGTACGAAATCGCACTATAACCACGCCCACTTTTTCGATATCGAAAATTTCGAAAAACCGAAAAGTGCGATAATTCATTACCAAAGACGGATAAAGCGTTGAATCTTGGTACCTGGGTTGACCTTATGAAGAAGAATAGAAAATTAATAAAATTTTGGAAAATGGACGTGGCACCGCCCACTTTGAAAAGAAGGTAATGTAAAAGTTTTGCAAGCTCTAATTTGGCAGCTGAGTATGTAATGTTAGGTTTCCTTACTTGTTACTTAGCTTTCCTTACTTGTTTTTACATTTTTACTTTAGATTTTATGATTACGAAATTATTATACTCAGCGTGCTTTGCACAAGAGTACATTAACTTTGATTGGATAGCGGTTGGTTGTACAGGTATAAAGAAATCGAGATGTATATAGACTTCCATATATCAGAATCATCAGTATCGAAAAAAAATTTGATTCCATGTCCGTCCGTTCGTCTGTCCGTCTGTCCGTTAACACGATAACTTGAGTAAATATTGAGATAAGTTCATCAAATTTGGTAAACGAGCTTATCTGGACCCAGAATAGATTGGTACTGAAAACGAGCGAAATCGGATGATAACCACGCCCACTTTTTATATATATAACATTTTGGAAAACACAAAAAACCTGATTATTTAGTAAATAATATACCTAGAATGTTGAAATTTGACGTGTGACTGATATTGAGATTCCTGATAAAAATTTGAAAAAAAATTTTAAAATGGGCATGGCACCGCCCACTTGTGATAAAATCAATTTTTCAAATAATCATAAATCAAAAGCGTTAAACCGATCGTAACAAAATTCGGCAGAGAGGTTGCCTTTACTATGAGGAATGCTTTGAAGAAAAATTTACGAAATTGGTGAAGGACAACGCCCACTTTTATATAAAAGATTTTTAAAAGGGTCGTAGACGAAAATAGTAAGCTATATCTTTGCGAAAAAGAGCTTTGTGTCAAAAGAATTTTACTTTTTAAATTGAATTATAACATTAAATTAGAAAATACTAAAATTTTTGAAAATGGGTGTGGCACCGCCCCTTTTATGACTAGGCAATTTTCTGTGTTTCGGGAGCCATAACTCGAAGAAAATTAACATATCGTAATGAAATTGTGTACACAAATTTTCCCTATAGCAGAAATATGTCTAGTAATAATGGACGGGATCGGTTAAAGACCACGGAAACTTAGATATAAAACAAGTTTAAAAGGGTCGTAGACTAGAATAATAAGCTATAACTTTGCAAAAAACAGTTTTGTATCAATGATATTTCACTTATCAAATTTTATTGTAAGAGGAAATGTGGCGGGGGCACGTGCTATCTAGAGAAGTAATTTATCTGAAATGAAATGTACAATTCAAGTTCACGCTGAGTATATAGTTTTTAACAGTTGTTTTGTTTGTAATTTTTTGAAAAATTTTAAAATCATCTGGTTTCATTTTCACTCATTATAGAAAGAAGATTAAGATAGTTTTGCTCTGGAAATAGCAAAAAAAAAGTTTTCGTAACGTGCATTGGTGTTGGTATTCGTGGTGAAAATGGAAAAAAGTGGGTAGCCATGGTTTTTCTTATATCGGGCGCCCGACGCTTTTTTCACAATAATACTAGTATTTTTTGGTCATTATTGTTTTAAACTTATTTTGAAAATTATTTTTAATTTTTAGTTCGATATTATTCAAAGGCGTCTTCTTCAGTTTTTTAACCAGTATGTATTACTATTTGGTAATAAATTGTTAAATACATGCAAGCAAACAATTGAAGCTATTATAAGCACGTTAAAAACTCTAAAACATCTTACTCCTACATGTACTTAAGGATGTAAAAAATATATGGCTTTAAACAAACAACAATTTTTTGGAAGTTTTCGTGGCATGTTAACAACTTATTTTCTACTTTAATCCCTAATCACTTAAGATTTTACTAGCGCGCGCACTTGATCTCAAACAAGGCAACAAGTTAATTGAAATGCGTACAAGTAGTCAAGTTAAATTCGTTTGTATACTTGCATACTTACGTACTTACAACCAACAACATGGAAGATTACAGTAACCGCTTTGACATTACATATCTTATTCAACACACACATACATTGATATTTACATTTAATTAATGCAACGGAGGAAATTAAGCGCGTACGAGATTACTATTTGAGCACACAGCTACACACACATTAAAATATATGTTAATTTCACACAAGTATGTATGTGTGTATGCGTTAGAAGGATATATGCACAAGAGTGTTAAATAAGTAAATCAACAATTAGGCAGACACACGTAAATGAACCCAATTTTGGTGTCAATTTTGACAAGTATTTTGTTTAGTCTAGAAGTTTGATAGAGCGTATGTGCGTAAGTGCGTAAGTGAGTTGCGTGATACGTGCCGTGAGTGAAGTATGTTTAGGTCTTGTTTACTTTCTAGCCACTAACATTTAACGCACACACAAATACAGACACTGCAGCCTGTATTGCCAACTCAGCACTTGCGTACACTTAAGTTAACCACTAAATAAAGTGATATAACCGCAAAAAACGTTCAAACACATTAAAATTGTAAATACGCGCTTAAGACGGCAGTGAAGCAGAGGGGCTCACATGGAGTTTTAAGGTTTTTGTGAATAAGTAGTGAATTTTGGAAGCTCCTCACACTTATTGAAAGCCTTTTTATTGGCGTATAAGTCGCGGGTTAAATGTTACATATTTGCATTTTTATGTAAACGAATCTCTTACGTTTATTCAAAAATGCTTTAAAACTTTATTCATTAGCTATATGTGTTACCAAAAGTAGATTCCACTTCACCCGATGTACGTGATAGGGAAGGTAAAAAAAATTTGAAAATATATTAAATTTGTTCAAAAAAATATTGAATATGTTTGCAAATTTTGAAAATGGGCGTAACCCGCCCCTTTTTTGTTACTCTTTCCGAAATACTTCTAATGCCGAATGAAATTTGGCACAAACATTTTTTTCAAAGTTGCAATTGTTAAACTGAATTTTTACTAGCTCAAGTTCATTAGTGGTAGACTCTGTATTCTTTTTGTTTGTTTTAATCGGAAACGATTTCAGAATAGAACCATATATGTAGTACTGCACACACTGATAATAGTACTAACCACACAAAGCAAACAAAAACAGCGTTTCAAGTGCACAGCTGGGTATGTAATGTTCGGTTTCACCCGAACTTAAACTTGTTTACTTATTTTAAACACGTTTTACTTAAAATTATTAATATTAAAATAATTAATGTAATGTTTAAATTCACACTGAATTCGTAATACATTCGCAATCAACCCCAGTGTTACGAAAAGCTTCTCAGCTCGGCCCAAATACTATCGGAGTTATATTACGCCAAGTTTTTTTTATTTTTAATATACCTTGAAATTATTAATGTTATAAAAAATACTGTGTATTATAAAATAAAATATTTATAAAGTTAAATTAATTACCTAAATTCTGCGGTACAAAAATATTCAAACAAACCAACTTTATCTGCACTAATGAAATTGCTGTGCAGAAAATAAGTTCTGCTAAATTTCAGTATGGATTATACGCAGTTTCACCTGAAATGTGTCTCTCCAAGTTATATCTACGCTGTTCTCTATTTCTATGAGCGAAAATTTTGTGAGTCCACTATTAATCGCAACTGATTCAGTTGTAGGTTATACACTATGACCAACAGAGGAGCATTTCTCTCAGTTGCCTCGTTCGCATATTTCTATCAGGGTCTACACTTTTCGCGAACAGCCTTCTCGTTTAGTTGTTTATTTACTACTCTCATCTGCTGCATCTCATATTTTCTGTATACATGTATATCTGTAGTTTGTGTAAGGTAATATGCACTCTCTATTACTATGTACATGTGTGTAATGCCGTATGTGCTCTTAGCGGCTCATTAGATGAGTGTTTTCTATTTCACCTGCTTGCCTTGCTGTTGTTGTTGTTCAGCGTTTATGACTAGTGGCATAGTGGCGTATCGAAAATGTCAATATTCGCCACAGTAATTAATAAAAAAGAACGTTCAATTTTAATAAAGTATTCAAATAATCGTTGAGTTGCGATTAGTTATTTGGATAATCTAAAGCAAATCTAAAATCTTATAATCGAATACGCGACTAATCGAATTATTCCAATAGTTTAAATCCTCTAACTGAATTACTACAAATAGTTAACGAGCATTTTTTCCTTGAAAATTTTCAATTGAAAAATATACATTAACGCATTTCATCGGCTTTTCCCAAAATGTGCAAAACGAATTGATGAAAGAAAATGACGGGCAGAGATATGATTTCAGAAAACCCAGCCTTTCTATCCAAATTACCTTTTTCTGCCAATATTGTACAAAAATCTCTAACAAAACATATTTTATCAAAAAACGTGCAGATGTGCAAAATTAGTTTGTAATCACATTGGCAGAGTGAATGTCATTAAGCTTAACTCGTTTATGCATACCCGCAATTTAAAATCGAAGCTTAATTTTAACATCATACCAAATAACATTGAGCATTGGGCAGAGCACATGCATCCAATGCAGTATCAATTGGTAAATGGATGCACAATCACATTATTCGATATTAACTATATCTTTACGGCTTACCGTTATGTTTTTGCATAAATATATACTTCTATATAAACATATTATTTGATAGCACTCCAATGGAATTAATTCTACAATATTGATTGCTATTGTTGTTGCTGATCCTACTACTGGAACGCTATGCTGGATATTGGCAACATTATGCTTGACCAAATCACACAATCACACAAACAAACAAACAGACGTTGATGCATCATTACAATAATTGCCTTTGCACTTTTGCTTAACCACATCCATTTTCGATTTACTAGTTAAACATTTGTGTATGTATGTATGTATTAGTTGTGGATATTAGTATGTGCTTTGTGTTCTGGCATTGGTAGAATCAGAATAAATCGTATATACAGCAGCGAACAGAAAAATAGCAGTGGAAATTATTGTCAAATTTGGTCAATGAAATTCTTCTTTTTATACTCAGCTGAACAGAGCTCACAGAGTATATTAATTGTGTTCGCATGACGGTACCCCGTAACGGCATAAACTAATCTATAAAGATATAGACTTATATATATCAAAATTATTTGGGCGAAAAAAGAAAGCATTTGGACATGTCCGTCCGTCCGTCCGTCCGTAAACACGATAACTTTAGTAAATTTTGAGGTATCTTGATGATATTTGGTATGTAGGTTCCTGGCCGCTCATCTCAGATTGCTATTTAAAATGAACGAAATTGGACAAGAACCATGCCCAATTTTTCGATATTGAAAATTTCGAAAAACCGAAAAAGTGCGATAATTCATTACCAAAGACGGATAAAGCGATGAAACTTAGCAGATGGGTTGACCCCTATGGCGCATAATAGAAAATTAGTAAAACTTTGCAAAATGGGCGTGGCACTGCCCACTTTTAAAAGAAGGTAATTTAAAAGTTTTTCAAGCTGTAACTTGGCAGTCGTTGAAGATATCATGATCAAATTTGGAAAGAAGGTTACTCTTATTATACTATATGTGTTCTAAATAAAAATTAGCATAATCGGATGACGAACGTTTAAAAAAAAAATTGTATAAGTAAAATTTTAACATAAAATGGAATATCTTTACAGTATATAAGTAAATTATGTCAACATTCAAATACGGTTATGATATGGTGCAACAAAATACGAAAATAAAAGAAAAATTCAAAATGGGCGTGGCTCCGCCCTTTTTCATTTAATTTGTCTAGAATACTTTCAATGCCATAATTCGAACAAAAATTTACCAATCCTTGGCGGCCTCCAAAAACAAAATACAATTTTTCAAATTTAGAAAAATTAAAAAATAACAATAATTATCATTAGAAAAAAAATGATTGTTCTGGCCTTGAGCTCTATTCGAACCTTGAATGATTTATCAATAGGCCGATAAAAACAAAAAAATTTCTTTAAAACTTCTCGTATATTCTTACTTTTTAGAAAACGTTTTTGAAATTGGTTTGCATAGTTTCCGTTACAAAATTTATAAAAATTTTTCTGCCACTGCTATTTTTCTTTACGCTGCTGTATCAATGTATGTATTAAAACTTCGAATTCTCAGTTCTCGTTTACGTTTAAATCAATTTATGTTGTGATATCGAAGTTATTGATGCTGATAATGTTGATTGTGTCGCTTGCAAAATTCCAACAAATCAATTTTGTTCATTGTACGCATACACACATCCAAACTGACTTATATTTGCGTCATTTGACCTTCAGTCTTTGGCAAACATGTACATATGTACCAAAGATCCCTCACTGAGATTTGGTGACTTGTCAAGGAATCGTATTAGTCATGTTCGATTCGAAATATTGAGTGACTTTCTATTAAATTTCAATTTCCCCCTATGTTTGCACGATTGCATTTGTTGTAATTGCAAAATAATTGGTCAATTGAAAATTAAGGTTGGACCTAGTCGTGTTCAATTATGTGAGCATTCGAGTTGGAGGGATTTTGCAAGGACATTTTGATTTATTGCTTCAGGTGACCGTTTGGTGTAGGTTAAATGTTTTTAATAAAAGGATTTGGGCTATTTTATATATAAAGTAAAAGGTAGGATTATTGAGGAATAGTATGTGAGGTAGTCTGGGTCTAAGTTTCTTAATTTTTTTAGTTATTAAACTTTTTTCTCAAGAATCATCGTCTCACTGTTATCAATTTTTGGAATTTATTTTTTTCTCCAATTAAAAATGCAATTCAAGTATACTTAATATGCATATTTCTTATAAACTTCCTTCTTTTATTCCAAAAAGGCTTAATAAATCACTTCTTAATGCTCTGAAACATGTGCCTTCTAAATTGATGCCACCAAAATACGCCACCAAAAATCATTCTTTTACTCTTCTTATCGCAAAGTACGTTTTAGTCACTTTTAACCTCACTTTTATTAGTGTTAAGAGATTCTAGAAAAGTGTCATGTAAACACGGTAAAATCAAAGGAAAATTGTTTAAATTTGCTGAGTACGAATATTTTCCGACAGCAAAGGCTTTTCATCTTTTGTATATGTGATTAAGTACAAATCCAGCAAAAACTGGCATAAGCGGTTGCAAGCAACAAGGAATAATACTGGTTTCACTCCTGACAGTTAAACCATAGAATGAGGTAAATATAAGGTCTGTGTTTGAAAAAATTTTCACCTTTATTTAATTAAATAACTATTTTCCAAATTAATGAATTAAAATTATTTTTTAGCGTCGTGCTTTGAAATAAATGTCTAAATTATTTTATCTTAACATTTTTATTCGCTTAAAAATGGCAAGCGAATTGGAAGTACTTAAAACAAGTAAATGTGTCTAAGTTCGGGTGTAACCGAACATTATATACTCAGCGTGAGATTCAATTGAATATTTCATTTCAGATAAATTACTTTTCTATATAACACGTGGCATCGTCCGTTTAAATGAAAGATGCCCCCCCATTTCCTCTTACAGTAAAACTTGATAAGTGCAATAGCATTGATTCAAAACTTTTTTTTGCTAAGTAATAGCTTATTATTCTAGTCTACGTCCCTTTTAAACTTGTTTTATATCTAAGTTGCAGTGGTCTTTAATCGATGCCGTCCATTTTTGCTAGAAATATTTTCTGCTATAAGGAAAATATTTGTAGACAATTTCATTACGATATGTTAATTTTTCTTCGAGTTATGGCTCCCGAAACATAGAAAATTGCTTAGTCATAAAAGGCGCGGTGCCACAACCATTTTCAAAAATTGTAGTGTTCAATTTAATGTTATAATTCAATTTAGAAAGTAAAAGTCTATTGAAACAATCTCTGGGATCTCCCTGATTTCACGATCTTTGTGATCTGGCTAAGTTGGAACCTTAGAAACTCCTGAAGGTTGCTGTATCGAGCTTTTGGTTTGATTAGAGGAGAGATCCACGTGGTATCACAATGGGACCTTTTTGGGCCTAAGTGCACTAGTGCTCGCAACGATGGCCAATCTAACCTAACCTAAAAATTGATTCCAAACTCTTTTTCGCTAAGATATAGCTTATTATTTTTGTCTACGATCCTTTTAAAAATCTTTTATATAAAAGTAAATTTTTCTAGAAATATTTCGTGATTTAGGGAAAAGTTGTGTACCCAATTTTATATTGATCCCTTAATTTTTCTTCGAGTTATGGCTCCGAAACATAGAAAATTGCTTAGTTATAAAAGGGCGGTGCCACGCCCATTTTTCAAAATTTGAAATTTTTCCTATTTATTGTTATAAATCCACTTGGAAAATGAAATAACATTGATATAAAGCTCTTTTTTTTGCAAAGATATAGCTTATTTTATTCGTCCACGACCTTTTAAAAATCTTTTATATAAAAGTGGGCGTGTTCCTGACCCGATTTCGATAAGTTTTATTCAGGGTTTTCCTTATAGTAAAGCCAACCTATCTGCCGAATTTTGTTACGATAGGTTTAACGATTTCTGATTTATGATTAATTATATTCGTAAAATATATTTTATCACAAGTTGGCGGTGCCACGCCCATTTAAAAAAATGTTTTCAAATTTTTATCAAGAGTCTCAATATAAGTCCACTTGAAAAATTTCAACATTCTAGGTGTATTATTTACTAAATAATCACGTTTTTTGTGTTTTCCAATATGTTTTATATATAAAAAGTGGGCGTGGTTGTAATCCGATTTCGCTCGTTTTCAATAACAATCTAATCTGCGTCCAGAATTCCTCGTTTTCCAAATTTGGTGAAGATATCTCAATGTTAACTGGCGGACGGGTGGATGGACATGGCTCAATGAATTTTTTTTTTCGATACTGATAATTTTGATATATGGAAGTCTATATCTATCTTGATTCCTTTATACCTGTAAAACCAAACGTTATCCAATCAAAGTTAATATACTTTGTGCGCGAAGCACTCTGAGTATAAAAATGGTGCAAGTTTATCAAGACCATCCTCAGTAAACTTTCAAAAAATTGCGAGGAATGTAAAGGTGTGCCCCCAAATTGTCACCCCTATTATGAACTCATACGGTACACCATAAACGCTTGCAATCTGTTATACCGTATTATAAAATAAATTCTAGCGTGTGCAATCCGATCGTTAGCGTTTATCGTTTGTCGTGGTATTGCCAGAGAGGCTAGATATAATAAGAGACGTCATTTCATACTTTTTGCGAAATTTATTTGTAATGTCCCCTTTGAGGGGTAATTTTTAATTGCTTCTACACATTTTCATGGGGTATTTTTGATTGTTTTAAAGGATCGTATTAATTAAGCAATTCATCCTCTTTCCAACAATCACAACATATATTAATATAAACTTCTTAAAAATGTGTAGAAGGCAATTTTCTAATATCCGCAATCAGGAACATTACAAATAAAAATTGAAATGACGTCTCTTATTATATATATCCTCTCTGGTATTGCCATACGCTAACTACCGCGCCAGCTGTTCAATTTTCTACGCTAGCTATCGTTGATAAATTTTTGCACGATACGTTGGGAGCTATTTAAATAAAAGTAAATATAAAATTATTAAAAAACCCAGAGGAATCCAACTAAAGCCTCAACACTCTTTTGCAACACCCTGGGCAAGAAACCTTAAAGTGGTACAAACCTTCAAAATATTTGGATGACCTATTTTTACGGGCGCGAAAACTAGCTTTTAAAAACTTTTGTCACTTTTGCGTACAAAACAATTGAACTTTTAGTATTTACGTTTTGTTTTGCTATCTGTTTCCTATAGATTCACAAAAATTTTGTAAACAAAACTCTGCTGTCCTTCACAATAGTACATCTATCGGGCGTGTGGAAATCGCAGTATGAAAGCTGATTTTTTACGATACGCTAGCAAGCGTATATCGTCTATCATATGAAAATTCATAATAGGGGTGTGTGTCAAGAGTTTTAAAGAACTTTAAGGGGGAGTTGGCTGTCACTTTAAAGCCTCGTTCTGGCAGAAAAAAGGGAATAAGTGATCAAAATAAGAAGAAAAAATTTTAAGCAGTTTACGGAGATCCCCCAGTATTTCGCGCAGAACATAGGCGCAGAAAGTGAAATGTTTCGAGTTTTTGGTTCGCAAAGCTAAAAAGGAGACTGCGCTCAAGACCTTTAAAGTTTAAAAAGGTCCAGAAAGAAATGCTGTGACATGATTCAATCACAAAAGGTTTGCACGCCTGACAAATTTTTTGTCAATTGCAGCCATTATGCTCCCAAATTCGAATTGACATCCGTAATCTGTGTTGTTTCTTTGCGATTTTTCGAAAGCATTAGTAGTAAAAATAGGTCTACAAATACCCGATAAGTACTGAACTTCATAATTCCTTAGAACAATTTTTTAAATTTGATGATGAATTTATTAACTAATGGCATGGATGTATTAGTGTGACTGAAAATATATAATTTTATGAAAAGTACGGACACCAAAACGGCACATGAGCGCTAATTGGAGTCATTTGGGATTCGCCACTCCAACCAACCAACCAACGGACACCAAGAAGTCGTGCTTTTCGTAAACCTATAAACATACGAAACCAAAACCAATTTAAAATTCATCGTTAAACATCAAAAACTCGACTAATAAATCGATTCACGTAAAAAGGTCATTAGTAATGGAGATGCCATAACAAAATGTGCTCATTGAGCATGTTCCGAACATTCGTCTCCATTTAAGAATTTGTGGAATAGTTTTCTGGAATCTTCGGACCTCGTGAGGCAGTATCAAACGAACGTGTTCGGAATACTCTACAATAAGTCGTTTTCTATTTTTAAATTTTTTTTTTTGTCAGTTCATTGCGGCTCATGTCGGCTGCCAGTTCCAAATCGTCCTATCTCAAAACATTTCCCATTTCAGGATTTATCACAAAAACGCCCTATTTCAGAATTAAGTTGAAGAACGTCTTATCTCGGAATGCTCTTATGTCAAAATGCATTGAACTTATGCTAAGATGGGGAGTTTTTGAAATAGTGTATTTTTGAATAAAATTCTGACGTACGGCATTCTTCAAACAAATTCTCAAAGAATGACAAATCCAACATAACCTTTTATCAATTCACGAAATGTTAAGTAGAAAATGAGTTATTTCCTCCAAAACCTGTTGGCATTTACAAATTTATTATCACTACTAATATACTAATAAAGGTACTTTTCTACTACAATTTTTGCTGAATGGGATTAAATTATTCCCCGTTTTCCTTACTTCGTAAAATCAACCCGTCCATATTTTCATATTTGGGAGTGTCAAAGCTCTGTCATCATTGGAGAACAAACCTGTAGTAATTGAATCATGATGCTGTGAAAACCATTGAAGCAAAACAACATGCCAACAAATTAAAAACAAATTTTTTTCAAAAGTGCAGTTGCTGTATTATGGACGAAAAAACTTAAGTTTTTGCCGATTTTTCGCCGCTTCCAGGCTAAAATTTTACATAGCAAAATGGCGGGGCAATGCAGACGAAAAGTTCAAAACAAAAAGACAGTCAAAATTTCCACGATATTTTCTTGTTTGGCAGGCTGAGGCGAAAGAAGCAGATCTTCTGCCACAACGGGAACCATAAAGACGCAAATGTATGTTAAAGGGTGCTTGGAGAGAAGGATGAACGAAGCCTTTTCTAAGACAGCACAAAATTCCAGCCTTCTTTTGGCCGGACCTAGCTTCATGCCATTACAGCAAATTGTCTTTGGAATGGTACTAAAAAAATAAATGTGATTTTAGTGCCTATAGAAGCAAATCCGCTGAACTGCCCAGAACAGAGGCCAATCGAAAGATACTGAGCTTTGGTAAAAAGGGAAATCAAGGTGACCAAGAAAGTGGCCCTGAACGCTGAAGAGAAGATTTTCGGGAAAACTGGCGTTCTGCATTTCAAGAAGTAGGATATAGTACAATAAAATCTTTAATAGAAGGGCTACCTGAAAAATTAAAAAATTTTACAAAATAAAAATAAATGAAAAAGTTTAAACATTTAATTCAAATTGTAACTGAATAAACATGTAAATATGACATTTATATTTAAAATCGGACTACTAGTTTAGAAAGTTTTTCGTATTTAGTGATGGACAATTTGGACAACGCAGTCTTTAGTAGTATTGAAGACCTTATAATAACGCGTCATTTTAGGCTACAAATAAGCTTTATCCCGTTAAGGTAAATAAAAATTAAAAATAAATGTACCGGGATACATGATAAATGAAACCAAATTAAAGTTGATACATTTTCGTAATATTTATAAGAAAACTGGATTTTTCTTAAACTTGAAATATAAGAACGCCGCTAAAACTAATTTGAATAAGTAAATGAACCTTTTGTCCTTAAAAATAACCCGTTGTCTGAGCAGTTCTACTTCAAGTTTTTTATCTTTCTTGCACATTGGCGGGAGCTACGTGCTATTTTCGGACACCAAACGACATCTGGCAAATGTGATTTTGAAGAGAATATTTTCACAGCTGATATACGCTGTCGGGGCTGGACGAACCACTGCATAGTAGAAACCCTGTTTTAAAAAACTATCAAAAATATCAGAAAGTTTTTAATGTTTCTTGCCGTTACTTCAACGTAGGAACCGAAAACGAATTTTCGATGTTAGATTATCAATTTATAATTAATTAATGTTTTGAAATAAATGATTATAATTATGAATCAAGAATTTATCAAGTATTTTCTTATTATAAAGTATATGCAAGCCTTATTCTAAGTGGGTTATAAGGTTTGTATAAAAGGGCCTAATATAGAAAGTAATATTTTATAATATGGTCATATGTTTGCAAAGTTGTTATACTCTGGCTAACGGCTTAAAATATTTATTACGTAAGCCTTATTTATTATGGGCTATAAGCCTTATGCATAACATTATATTTCAGATAAACTTTTGGGATGACATACATACAGAAAAATAAGGGGTTTTATAAGGAATACGCGATACAATTTATATTTCATATAGAATTTAGGCCTGCTGCTGTAAGTATTTTGGTTGTATGAAATAAGCCTTATATAAGTTCGAATATTTTGTTGGGAACTCATGCGTGCTAAGTTTAATTAAGTTGCTACTCTTTAATTGCTGACAAAAGTGAAATATAAGAAAATGTTGATAGATAAGTGAAAAAATTTATTGGTATTTCACAGAGGTTGTACATAATCTCTGATATGATTTATATCATAGCGTATCACTAGAAAAGTTGAAATTGTGCCCCCCTTGTTCCTATATTTACTTGATGGAGATTCCAAAAATTGGAAGAAAAAATGTTCAGCACTCCATAAAAACAGGGAAATTATTTGCTCAGGGTAAAGGGGAATCCTGAATGCAAGCGGTAAAAGTAAGTGTTAGCGTAATCGTAAGCGTAGTCTTTGTAAGATGTATGCTATATGGAAATTTATTTGCTTTCCATCTGGTCTTTCCAGTGGAGTGGGACGCCGCTTGAACATCATCTTTCATTTGCATCACATGGCCTAACCAGCGTGGACTATGTTAATGTGTGGATAACGCTCGTATAGCTCATCATAAAGTCTTATTCGGTACACGCAGTCGCCAATGTCTAGAGAACTTTTCTCGTTTTTTTTTTTTTTTTGCGAATTTAGAGCAATTAACCTTCTTTGGGACTTTCTCTACTTCTCTAGTGTAGCAGCAAGTAAAGCACTTTGTTTTTTCTTTTTTGGCTGGTATTCGATGGGTCGTTGTTTTGCGCTATCTTACTATAGATAGAGGTGTTACTGCCTGTTAAAAGCTCGACCATGGCAACCGGTCCAAGACTATGTAGTGGTCGAAGACAACATTTTCCTTAACGTTGTTTAAATGGGTTACGGTTGACCATAGTTCGCTCACACCAGCAGGCAGTTTACTTGCCATCACCAGCAGATATATCGAAGGCCTCCATAGCACCGATTAAACTCCTTTAGTTAGGGGATGTTGGTTCCTTGATGCTGAGCATCACTGGTTGGAAGCGATTTCGAACAGCCTGATTTTAATGTCTAGCAGAGCTCGCATATCTTCAAGTTCGTCATAAAACTTGTCCTTGTTGGCGTCGGCAGAACTGGGCGGTGTTAAGACAATACGCTCGATTACTATAGGAATTTTCAAAAAATTTCTTTAAGACAGTCCAAGAAAACTAACAGTTTCCACAGTATCATACCATAAACAAGCGGCTGTTTGAATGGCTCTGTGCAATGTGGGGTTAAAACGTAACACCGTACATTCATATGTACATGCAGGTCGAAATTAAGGCGGGTTGACGCCTGCATCCGTTTTTTAAAGACTCGTTTTTTAGCAATTTAGGAGCAACTGCTTGTTCAGCTAGAGTACTTCCGCCACGCTATGTAGAGGACATCACCCTGTCGCACAAAGCTCAGTTCCTTATTAATGGTCCAAAGGTTCCACGAAAATTTACACAAGGCAAATCGGCTCTGGGATTTTAGTTGCCCTAAATGGCAGGCATTCCTTACTTCATTAGTATTCTACGCCATTAACCCACCATGGCATGAAACTTCCACATTGCTGTCCATCCGCAATGTAGCGGACGCTTTGCCATCACACTGTATGGATTCGCCGTGGTTAAAACCGGTGAGATCAAGGCGAATCCATACAAGGTGATGGCAAAGCGAATTAAACCAATTCGCCGTGCAGAAGAATGTCAAGTCAAAAGAAAATTTGTATTGATTTCGATTAACCGACATATTGTTGTACAAGTCGTTGTGTGACAATAAAAAAATTACACTATGGCATCATTTCCATGAAACAAGTCCAATTTTCACATCTATTCTACAGCAGATGTCGCAGTGCTGTGAATATCAATTGGCAAGAGCCAGAATAGAGGTAAAAATAATGAAGACAAACAAACAACCGCTATGATAGCTGAATGGTTATAGCAGCGGCGCCTAAACGTTGCCGATGAAGGAATTTAGCAGTTCCCGAAAGGGATCTATACAACGAGCTTTGGCAGTTTTCTAAATTTTTTCTTTCTTCTATTCTAATTTAAAATTTTTTCAAAAAAAAAATTTATCATAAAAATAATAATGATAAAATAATTATTGTTAGGCCTTGAGTTCGATTCAAACACGCGATCTTACAAATCAAACACAAAGTAGGCCGATATAATAACAACAAGTAAGGAAGGCTAAGTTCGGGTGTAACCGAACATTACCTACTCAGTTGAGAGCTATGGTGACAACATAAGGGAAAATAACCATGTAGGAAACTGAACGGAGGGTAACCCTGGAATGTGTTTTTATGACATGTGTATCAAATGAATTTAAAGAGTATTTTATGAGGGAGTGGGCCACAGTTATATAGGTGGACGCCTTTTCGAGATATCGCCATAAAGGTGGACCATGGGTGACTCTAGAATGTGTTTGTACGATATGGGTATCGAATTAAAGGTATTAATGAGGGTTTTAAAAGGGAGTGGAGGTAGTTGTATAGGTGGTCGCCTTTTCAAGATATCGGCATAAAGGTGGACCAGGGGTGACTCGAGAATGTGTTTGTACAATATGGGTATCAAACGAAAGGCGTTAATGAGTATTTTAAAATGGCGTGGGGCTTAATTCTATAGGTGGAAGCCTTTTCGAGATATCGCCATAAAGGTGGACCAGGAGTGACTCTAGAATGTGTTTGTACGATATGGGTATCGAATTAAAGGTATTAATGAGGGTTTTAAAAGGGAGTGGAGGTAGTTGTATAGGTGGTCGCCTTTTCAAGATATCGGCATAAAGGGGCACCAGGGGTGACTCTAGAATGCGTTTGTACAATATGGTGTTAATGAGTATTTTAAAATGGCGTGGGGCTTAGTTCTATGGGTGGACGCCTTTTCGAGATATCGCCATAAAGGTGGACCAGGGGGGATTCTAGAATGTGTTTGTACGATATGGGTATCGAATTAAAGGTATTAATGAGGGTTTTAAAAGGGAGTGGAGGTAGTTGTATAGGTGGTCGCCTTTTCAAGATATCGGCATAAAGGGGCACCAGGGGTGACTCTAGAATGCGTTTGTACAATATGGTGTTAGTGAGTATTTTAAAATGGCGTGGGGCTTAGTTCTATAGGTGGACGCCTTTTCGAGATATCGCCATAAAGGTGGACCAGGGGTGACTCTAGAATGTGTTTGTACGATATGGGTATCAAATTAAAGGTATTAATGAGGGTTTAAGAAGGGAGTGGTGGTAGTTATATAGATGGTCGCCTTTTCGAAATATCGGCATAAAGGTGGACCAGAGGTGACTCTAGAATGTGTTTGTACGATATGGGTATCAAATTAAAGGTATTAATGAGGGTTTTAAAAGGGAGTGGAGGTAGCTGTATAGGTGGTCGCCTTTTCAAGATATCGGCATAAAGGTGGACCAGGGGTGACTCTAGAATGCGTTTGTACAATATGGTGTTAATGAGTATTTTAAAATGTCGTGGGGCTTAGTTCGATAGGTGGACGCCTTTTCGAGATATCGCCATAAAGGTGGACCAGGGGTGACTCTAGAATGTGTTTGTACAATATGGGTATCAAACGAAAGGTGTTAATGAGTATTTTAAAATGGCGTGGGGCTTAATTCTATAGGTGGACGCCTTTTCGAGATATAGCCATAAAGGTGGACCAGGGGTGACTCTAGAATGTGTTTGTACCAGGCATGCTTAACGAACGAAACGATATCATTTCTTTACGATAATCAACGCTAATAAACGAAACGAAGTCACTTCGTTTCGTTTATTAACGTTAAGATCGTTAAATTAACGTTAACTTGACGTTCTTAACGTTAATAAACGAAACGAAGTGACTTCGTTTCGTTTATTAGCGTTGATTATCGTAACGAAATGATATCGTTTCGTTCGTTAAGCATGCCTGGTTTGTACGATATGGGTATCAAATTAAACGTATTAATGAGGGTTTTAAAAGGGAGTGATGGTAGTTGTATAGGTGGTCGCCTTTTCGAGATATCGGCATAAATGTGGACCAGGGGTGACTTTAGAATGCGTTTGTACAGCATGGGTATCAAACGAAAAGTGTTAATGAGTATTTTAAAAGGGAGTGGGCCTTAGTTCTATAGGTGGACACCTTTTCGATATATCGCCATAAAGGTGGACCTCGGGTGACTCTAGAATATGTTTTACGATATGGGTATCAAATGAAAGGTGTTAATGAGTATTTTATAAGAGCGTGGGGCTTAGTTCTATAGGTGGACGCCTTTTCGATATATCGCCATAAAGGTAGACCAGGGCTGACTCTAGAATGTGTTTGTACGATATGGGTATCAAATTAAAGGTATTAATGAGGGTTTAAGAAGGGAGTGGTGGTAGTTGTATAGGTGGTCGCCTTTTCGAGATATCGGCATAAATGTGGACCAGGGGTGACTCTAGAATGCGTTTGTACAATATGGTGTTAATGAGTATTTTAAGATGTCGTGGGGCTTAGTTCTATAGGTGGATGCCTTTTCGAGATATCGCCATAAAGGTGGACCAGGGGTGACTCTAGAATGTGTTTGTACGATATGGGTATCAAATTAAAGGTATTAATGAGGGTTTTAAAAGGGAGTGGTGGTAGTTGTATAGGTGGTCGCCTTTTCGAGATATCGGCATAAATGTGGACCAGGGGTGACTGTAGAATGCGTTTGTACAGTATGGGTATCAAACGAAAGGTGTTAATGAGTATTTTAAAAGGGAGTGGGCCTTATTTTGCGTCAATAAACCAACCCAAATACCATGTTTCATCCCTTTTTTCGTATTTGGTATAGAATTATGGCATTTTTTTCGTTTTTGGTAATTTTCGATATCGAAAAAGTGGGCGTGGTCGTAGTCGGATTTCGGCCATTTTTTATACCAATACAAAGTGAGTTCAGATACTCACTCAGAACTGAGTTTAGTAAAGATATATCGATTTTTGCTCAAGTTATCGTGTTAACGGCCAAGCGGAACGACAGACGGTCGACTGTGTATAAAAAATGGACGTGACTTCGACCGATTTCGCCCTTTTTCACAAGAATAAGTTATAGTCCCAGAAACTAAGCCCCTACCAAATTTCACAAGGATTGGTAAATTTTTGTTCGACTTATGGCATTAAAAGTATCCTAAACAAATTAAATGAAAAGGGCGGAGCCACGCCCATTTTGAAATTTTATTTTATTTTTTCATATTGTTGCACCATATCATTACTGGAGTTGAATGTTTTTATATACCATAAAGATATTAAATTTTTTGTTCTCCGATTTTGATAATTTTTATTAAGCGTAAATATAGTAATAGGAGTAACGTTCCTGCCAAATTTCATAATGATATCTTCAACGACTGCCAAATTACAGCTTGCAAAACTTTTAAATTACCTTCTTTTAAAAGTGGTTTTACTGATTGTCTATTCTGCGTCATAAGTTCAACTCACCTACCAAGTTTCTTCGCTTTATCCGTCTTTGGTAATGAATTATCGCACTTTTTGGTTTTTCGAAAATTTCGATATCGAAAAAGTGGGCGTGGTTATAGTCCGATATTTTTCATTTTAAATAGCGATCTGAGATGAGTGCTCAGGAACCTACATACCAAATTTCATCAAGATACCTCAAAATTTACTCAAGTCATCGTGTTAACGGACGGACGGACGGACATGGCTCAATCAAACTTTTTTCGATCCTGATGATTTTGATATAGGGAAGTCTATATCTATCTCGATTCCTTTATACCTGTACAACCAACCGTTATCCAACCAAAGTTAATATACTCTGTGAGCTTTGCTCAACTGAGTATAAAAATCGCGCGATTTATAAGAGTGCGACACTTGTAATTGAGATATTTAAATGCTCGGGATATAAGTACAAAACCAATGATTGTACAAATAATGTAGCGTGCAGCAAATGTGCTGGAGCACATGACAGCAAAGAATGCACCTCAAACATAACCAAATATGTTAATTGTAGCGAATTGGTAAAAAAAAGTATTTGACGTCGATGTAAATCATCACGCTTTTAGTAAATATTGTCCTGCGTATAAAAGCATACGCAGTCGAAAAATAAGGAACGGGTCTAGCAACGAATATAGTTAAGGAACTGAGTTGTATATATTTGAATATTAGTAGTATTGTGGCTAACAAAGCTAAACTAGAGCGTCTGATAGAATCACAAAATCGTCATTTTATCTTTTGCTCGGCGACTTTTTCCACTGACGAAATCGCAAATTAAGAGCTGGAAATACAAACATATAAATTTATACGGTGCGATTCACACAGTAGGCACACGAGTTGAGTTCTAATATATGCAAAAGACTCATTTTAATACACAATAGGCTACAACAAAACACTGAACAAAAATATCTGGTGTACTATTCTATAAAATATTTTTCCCAAAGAACAATAGTTGGAAAATACTTATCGGAGAAATGTGGGCTGCCGCAAGGATCGGTGCTGGTACCAATAGTGTTCAATATTTATATCAATATACAGTAAAATTCAAGAAGATCTGAATAGTGTTTATGATTGGTTATGCGTGAACAGACTTAAACTGAATGTCAACAAAACCAAATTTGTGGTCATTTCTAGACGAAATTTTCGAAATAGTGACCAGCAAAATTTAAACATTAATCACGAAATAATCGAAAAAGTCAACACCATCAAATATTTGGGAATAAAAATAGACGATAAACTCAATTTAAATTAGCACGTTGATTATACAGTGGGAAAAAAAAGCTAAGACAAGTAAGGAAGGTTAAGTTCGGGTGTAACCGAACATTACATACTCAGTTGAGAGCTATGGTGACAACATAAGGGAAAATAACCATGTAGGAAAATGAACCGAGGGAAACCCTGGAATGTGTTTGTAAGACGTGCGTATCAAATGAAAGGCATTAAAGAGTATTTTATGAGGGAGTGGGCCATAGTTCTATAGGTGGACGCCATTTAGGGATATAGCCATAAAGGTGGATCAGGGTTGATTCTAGAATGCGTTTGTACGATATGGGTATCAAATGAAAGGCGTTAATGAGTATTTTAAAAGGGAGTGGGCCTTAGTTCTATAGGTGGACGCCGTTTCGAAATATCGCCACAAAGGTCGACCAGGGGTGACTCTAGAATGTGTTTGTACGATATGGGTATCAAATTAAAGGTATTAATGAGGGTTTTAAAAGGGAGTGGTGGTTGTTGTATAGGTGGTCGCATTTTAGAGATATCGCCATAAAGGTGGACCAGGGGTGACCCTAGAATTTGTTTGTACAATATGGGTATCAAAAGAAAGGTGTTAATGAGTTTTTTAAAAGGGAGTAATCCTTAGTTCCATAGGTGGACGCCGTTACGAGATATCGCCATAAAGGTGGGCCAGGGGTGACTCTAGTATTCGTTTGTGCAATATGGGTATCAAACGAAAGGAGTTAATGAGTATTTTAAAAGGGAGTGGGCCTTAGTTCTATAGGTGGACGCCTTTTCGAGGAATCGCAATAAAGGTGGACCAGGGGTGACTCTAGACTTTGTTTGTGCGATATTGGTATCAAATAAAAGGTGTTAATGAGTATTTTTAAAAGGGAGTGGGCCTTCGTTCTATAGTTGTTCGCCTTTTCGAGATATCGCCATAAAGGTGGACCAGGGGTGACTCTAGAATGAGTTTGTACGATATGGGTATCAAATTAAAGGTTTTAATGAGAGTTTTAAAAGGGAGTGGTGGTAGTTGTATATGTGAAGGCGTTTTCCAGATATCGACCAAAATGTGGACCAGGGTGATCCAGAACATTATCTGTTGGATACCGCTAATTTATTTATATATGTAATACCTGCCAAGATTTTAAGGGTTTTTTATTTCGCTCTGCAGAACTTTTTCATTTTCTTCTACATAATATGGTAGGTGTCACAACCATTTTATAAAGTTGTTTCTAAAGTTATATTTCGCGTCAATAAAACAATCCAAATACCTTACCATGTTTCATCCCTTTTTTCGTATTTGGTATAGAATTATGGCATTTTTTTCATTTTTCGTAATTTTCGATATCGAAAAAGTGGGCGTGATCATAGTCGGATTTCGTTCATTTTTCATACCAAGATAAAGTGAGTTCAAGTAAGCACGTGAACTAAGTTCATTAAAGATATGTCGATTTTTGCTCAAGTCATCGTGTTAAGGGCCATGCGGAAGGACAGACGGAAGACTGTGTATAAAAACTGGGCGTGGCATCAACCGATTCCGCCCGTTTTCACAGAAAACAGTTAACGTCATAAAATCTATGCCCCTACCATATTTCAAAAGGATTGGTTAATTTTTGTTCGACTTATGGCGTTAAAAGTATCCTAGAAAAATTAAATGAAAAAGGGCGGAGCCACGCCCATTTTGAAATTTTCTTTTATTTTTGTATTTTGTTGCACTACATCATTACTGGAGTTGAATGTTGACATAATTTACTTATATACTGTAAAGATATTAAATTTTTTGTTAAAATTTTACTTTAAAAAAATTTTTTTTTAAAGTGGGCGTAGTCCTTCTACGATTTTGCTAATTTTTATTAAGCGTACATATAGTAATAGGAGTAACGTTCCTGCCAAATTTCATCATGATATCGGCAACGACTGCCAAATTACAGCTTGCAAAAGTTTTCAATTACCTTCTTTTAAAAGTGGGCGGTGCCACGCCCATTGTCCAAAATTTTACTAATTTTCTATTCTGAGTCATAGGTTCAACTCATCTACCAAGTTTCGTCGCTTTATCTGTCTTTTGTAATGAATTATCGCACTTTTTTGGTTTTTCGAAATTTTCGATATCGAAAAAGTGGGCGTGGTTATAGTCCGATATCGTTCATTTTAAATAGCGATCTGGGATGAGTGCTCGGGAACCTACATACCAAATTTCATAAAAATACCTCAAAATTTACTCAAGTTATCGTGTTAACGGACGGACGGACGGACGGACGGACATGGCTCGATCAAATTTTTTTTCGATCCTGATTATTTTGATATATGGAAGTCTATATCTATCTCGATTCCTTTATATATGTACAACCAACCGTTATCCAATCAAACTTAATATACTCTGTGAGCTCTGCTCAACTGAGTATAAAAATTGCAAATATATTTTATTAAAAAAAACTGTAACTAGCTTTTATGGGCTTCCACTATGAATATGCTTTTTTTCCTACACTTAAAAGCCTTTCCACTAGTTCGAAACTATCGATAAAGTGATAAAATCGTACCAGTAGCAACATATAGAATTTCTCTCCATTTCGGGACCAACCATAAGTATCAACAAAATAACTAGGTCTAAATTGTAAATTTTAACACTAGTTCGGAATAATCGAAATAGTGCCACTTAACCACTTAGTTCTAAAGTTGATATATGTATCTAGTTTGGAACAATAGAAAAGGTAATGCAACGGGGACAATTTTCACCGCATAGGGCATTGCCATGTAAAATTCGCAGTTTGGGAGCATGTAAAAGAGATAGAGGGTGGACTAGTGTTGGTTCTGAATGCACTAGAAGTTTTGAGCTAGATATTTTCCCTACACGGTTTGTTTACATTAGATTATTGTACTTCATAAATTCATTAAAACATTGCAACCGCTAGTTTAGCACTGGAACTTATCCATATTACTAATTAGATTTTCCACTCTATTTGCAGTTTGGCCTTATAGATTGCTTTTGATTCTTTTCGCCTTATTATCAATGCTTTCTCTTTGTACGTTTACTCCGTGATATTAAAGTTAGTGATTTTCTCCATTGATTCTATTTGATCTCTTTACACTTCAAAGATAAAAGTAAAATGAATATGATGTTTATATAGAAAATAGGTAGTCTTCTCACTAAATTAATTGAATTAATAATTGCTGCGTGTGATTTTCATGTTTTTACAGCTAAGCGCACTTCAACGTTTGCTTCACATGTACACAGCTTAGACGCTCATGAACAACTTCTACCTACATACATACTTATGTATATCTTTCACACTCTACACTCATCCTTCATATTTTGTAGCTTTCCTTATACATATCCTATTTCGTTGTTTCTTACTCATCTTAGTCTTTAGCTGCATCATCCTCATTTTGAGCTTTAGTGCTGATAAGGCTACACCACAACATTCTCTTACTTACTAATTCAATAAATTAATGTTAATTAGCTGCGTTGTGGCAATCTGAAGGATATCTCCTTTATCCTTATATTGTGTATACATATTTGCTTTTATTCAACGCCAAAATCAAAAGAAAAATTTTGCCATGTTTCGGGACGTATTTTTTCGCTTGCCTTGAAGATTTTCCCAAACCAAACTGCGGCAGCATTCTGTGCCAAGTAGAGGTGCGTAAGACGTAAACTAATTTTCTTGTTGTATGATATAAATATTTATGTATGTTTGTATGTTTTGTTTACGTTTAGGATAAGGCGGCATCTGCCAGTTTCAAGAAAAAATTTCAAACTCAATTAGTGTAAATGTACAAATATACATATGTATAGTTTAATTAAATGTGTTTGTATTATACAATACTAGCAGACCCGACAGACGTTGTTTTGCACTAAGTTTGGTCTACCTGCATAAGTTTTAAAAAGTTTTCACCTCTTGTTCTCCCTCACCCTTTTTCTTTAATTTTATTCACTCCTCCCTCCGCCTTTCGCTGCAAGTGTATCTCTTTCTCCCTCTCCTCTTTATTTTTCTTTCTCAGTCTCTTTCTATATCCCTCCCTATCTCGTCTGCCAGTTGGAGAATGCCCCGAGAATTTTTATTGAAAACATTGATTCCTCTGAATTGTTTTCAAAAACGCTTTATCTTGGTTGTCCTCGAACGCCCCATGTCGCAATTCTTTACACAAACTCCTTGCTCGAAATTTATCGAAAATACATTAAGATACGCCGTTTTTGAAAAAAAAAAAACAACTAAGATAAGGTCATATTCCATTTAAAGTCGATATATCGCATAAGAGGAATTTGTAACTGTATCCGGGATAGAAAAGAGCTCTTTAGTTTTCTCGTATTTCGAATTTTAACTTTTTTCTGAAGATTTATTAAGATACTGTATCCAAACTAATATATAGTATATTACTCAGAGATAAAGAAAAAAACCTGGCAGCGTATTTTATCTCAAACTATACCTTAGTATAAACGAGGGACTGCCGTCGACACATATATGCTATTGTAAGGAATTTTGAGAAATTCCTGATAATTATCCTACAACTTTTGATAACGCTCGAATCGCTGGACTGTTGAGTAAACAACTCCAATATTCAGTATTTCAAAATGTTCTTTATTTATACTACTTTGAGAGTAGTACAATTACATTTATACTTCACTAAGCGTGTTAAAATCAAACTGATTACTGATTCCTCAGCTTGCGCTGCTTTTATACACTGGGTTACCTTGTTCGCCAATTTCTCCTAAGTTCTGGTCGTTTCACGAACATGCCTTCTAGAACAGTTGTATCTCATGCTTGGTTATTTAGCTTCTGCTCTTCGCTTCGAGCTGCTGATTATGTGTTTGGAATATTTCTCGTTGCCTTGTACGTAAGTGTGGCTGCTTTCTTTAATGTGTACATGTACATAAGCGTGGCTGCTTGCTTCTTTTTTATTGTGATTATTTACTAATAACATAGGGATGCTAATATGCGCCACAATATGTTCAACGTACATTACGTAAGTCCTTCTAGTGCGTTCCAAGCTGCTAGACAAATAAATCAATCAATCGATTGAAGGCTAAAATAGTGCAAGGTCTGCAATTGGTTAAACCTCATCATTCGCTAACTTACCTTATATCTGATATGACCTATATGGCGGTAGTTGACATCCAAGTATAGAATATAATGATCGAAGGAAGAAGTTAGAGACACAAAAGTCTACACGGATGGTTAAAGCATCTTAAAGAAAACTGGGTAATGAAGAGAGGAATAATTTTCACAATCTTGCAGTGTCTTGCTATAGCTCAGCCGGGATGTCAGCAACACCTCAAGGTCTTTATGATCATATCGATATAAAAAAGTAATGAAATTCTTCTCGAACTAAACTAAATCCATGTTCTATTGCATCGACGCTTCGACGATGAGAAGTCGATTTATCACTTTTTCTACCGATATACTAGACTGTAAAAAAGATAACTCAGATTTCTAAGCACGGATTAACAATCGCTTGACAGAAGTAAGTAGGTCGGACTTTTGCTCCCGCTTTAATTAATATGCGTTATCAGAAATGCTGAAAAGTGGACCAAATATCACCGTCTGAAGTTTGGTGCCAATTTAACCTGACATAGTCTGCGATCTTAGGTTAAGTTAGGTTGAACTGGCCAGTCCATGAGGACCTCGCATAGACTGAATGAGTCCGTAGTGTTACCAGAAGTTTGTTTTAATGACCAATCTGAAAAGCCCTATCAAAAACCAGGACCTATGTTATAAAATATCTCCGTCCTCTTGGCAAATACTAGAAGCTTCCTAGGACTTAAACCACTTGCTGCTTTTGACAGCTGTATCACTCCCAATAGCTGGAGTCTTAGCCTGGCAAGCGCAGGGCACGAGCACAGAACATGCTCCATCGTTTCCTCCTCCAACCTGCACTTCTACATCTGCTATCACTGACCAGGAGGCCTAATTTAAAGGCATGTGACGCCAGAAGGCAGTGCCCAGTCGAATACCCGTCATGAGGTCCTTTCTTCTTAAAGATAGAAGCAAATTTGTTGCTTGGTCGATCATGTGCATCTCTTGCCTTCGCTTAATCTCAAGCAGTCTAATTGGGACGTCTATGGAGCAAGCTTCAAGGTCTGAAATCTTGGTATGGAAAACTTTATCTTCTCATCAAATTGCTGTCCATATTTTAAATCTCAAGTCCTTTTTCTCCAATAATGTTAAATATTCCATCGTTTTAAGGAATTAACTAGAAAAAAATTTTGAAAACTTCAAAACAGTATTAAAAGTTGCCCGGTAGATAGTCTACATACCATGGCGGAACGATACAAGGTGGCAGCATGGGACAGCTGATTATAAACTTTTTTTATTTGATTTGATACATCAACTTCCGGAGTAGTACGATTTTGACACATGGCCATTGAATTTACAAAAACAAAGGACATGGAATTTTTATTTATGTTTGTAGGTATGTCACCATGCTGCCACCTTGTATCGTTCCGCCATGCTACATACATGAACCAATGAACAGATCCCGCAATAAAAAATGAGAGAGCAAAAAATCATAGTTGGCTGGGGGATACTTTTTTCAGTGTGACGTCACGCTTCTGACAACATGTTTCTTTGCTGACGCAGTGTTCAGACTTTATTCAAATCTGAGCATTTTGCTCTACTCTTACCTCCTACTACATTTTTTATCTGATTGTTTACAAGTGACGATTGGATGAAATTACGCGAATTCATTGTTCGTGTCTTAAGATATGTTTGTTCACATTTTACTCACAGTTTTGTACTTTTTTCGTACGGAATGAGAATAGAAGGAGTATAATGTAAGTAAAAAATATGTCCGGACGCGATCTGTACATCCAACCAAAATTCAACATACAGCACTTCTTGAAGTTTCATATACATAAAAATTAAGTACGTGGAGTCAGTGAGGTAAGCTAACCCTGTTTTGCGATAACCGTCGCCAATTTGGTGCGAGATCAACGCTTCCTCCAATTATCTCTCCCAAATTAGAGAAGGGCTTCTCTTCCCTCTGTTTACAAACTGCCGGCGAGTACCCCGTCATAACTTGGCACCTTGTGATTTTTTAGCCGTGATATTGCCATTGTCACTTCGCAATAGTTGGTTGGATAACAATTCCGGAATGCTAAATCTTGGCTCATTTGTTTATGGTATACACATACGTATAAATTATAAAATTTTATTTATTAAAGTTTTAGAAGGTCATCATTTCTCTTGGTAGACAATGGACAAAAATGTATATCTACTTATATAGAAAAAAATAAAAAATTTATAAAATAGTGTATCGTACCTAATGTACAACGAAGCGTTAATTTGTGGTTGCATTTCGTTCCGATGTGTGCGATACGGCTGATTTTCTGCAACTGAAATGTGTCACTCTTTCACTAAACTGGCATAGAGTCACGGAAGCGAACGACAGCAGCACAAATTGACAAATCGTCTATGTCTATGATTGTCCGTCTAGACATTGCAAACTATTTACACCTAAAAAAACAACGAAGTTCCAATGCTGATTTCCAAAAAAGTGGATGGAAATGAAAAGTGCGGATGATATTAACACATCCCCATTTTTGCAGCTCTCGGTTTTTCATTTGGAATTAATTAAATGAAAAGTCTCTGAATGTAACGGTGAGGTGTGGTTGGATCGTACTCCGCCTTCCACACCGAAGGTCCTGAGTTCAAGTCCCGGACAAATCAGCATCAGAAATTTGGAGAAAAAATCTTTTTTTCTATTTGTAAAAAGCTTTTCTACGCTGGATCACCTCTTGTCCGTGGTTTGGCAAACACTCCGACTGTATTTCTGCTATAAAAAGCTTCTCATTGAAAATTCCCCCTATATTGCAGCTCCCGTTCAGAGTTGGCAGAGTGGTCCCATTCTGCCAATTTGTGTGAAAAATTACCACAAAATTGAAAGAGTCTATATTTTTGTACTCCGCTGAGCAGAGCTCACAGAATAGGTATATTAATTTTATTCGCATAACGATACCCCGTAACGGCATAAACTAATCGAGATAGATATAGACTTCGATATATCAAAATGATCTGGGCTAAAAAAGAAATTCACTTAGCCATGTCCGTCTGTCCGTACGTAGGTCTGTCCATTAACACGATAACTTGAGTAAATTTTTAGGTATCTTAATGAAATTTGGTATGTAAGTTCCTGGACACTCATCTCAGGCCGCTATTTTAAATGCGCGAAATCGGACTATAACCACGCCCAATTTTCGATATCGAAAATTTCGAAAAACGGAAAAAGTGCGATAATTCCTTACCAAAGATGGAAAAAGCGATGAAACTTAGTAGGTGGATTGACCTTATGACGCAGAATAGAAAATTAGTAAAATTTTGGACAATGGGCGTTTCACCGCCCACTTTTAAAAGAAGGTAATTTAAAAGTTTTGCAAGCTCTAATTTGGCAGTCGTTGACGATATCATGATGAAATTTGGCAGGAACGTTACTCCTATTACTGTATGTGTTCTAAATAAAAATTAGCAAAATCGGATAACGAACACGCCCACTTTAAAAAAAAAATTAAATGTCAAATTTTAACAAAAAATGGAATATCTTTACAGTATATATCTTTATATATATATATATCTTTATATACATAAGTAAATTATGTCAACATTCAACTCCAACATGTGTCTCCATAGCTCTCAGGTGAGTATGTAATGTTCGGTTACACCCGAACTTAGCCCTCCTTACTTGTTATTATTAAAAACTACATTTTTTGTGGGTATATTTGATTGTGACTGTAATATTACCTCCTATCAGACAATCAGGCTTTTGTTAGCTGTCGTTGTGTGGTCATTTTGGCTGAACTATAAAAAAGAATAAGTTCCCATACCGAAACTTTATCGATGTGGGATACTTCAGTTACAGCAATACCGGCATATGTAACAGAGTATACCAGTGGTGCACAGCGCCAATAGAGCTTCAAATTTTTATAAAAGCCATACTTATGAATAATCCTTTAACTTTTGTTACTGAAATTTTATATTGTTTATTTTGTATAGTAGCAATTAGAAATTTTGTCATATTTTTTCAGTTTGTGGTCTGTAAAGTTCTTTTGTTCAGTAAACTTAAATAAAATATCTAGGGGTCAATTCTCATTCTACGAAGTGAAAGCATTTTTCACCACTTCATCTGATATGCGATTCAGTTTTAAAAAAAAAGTGATATTTACTGTAAAATTTTTTTCATTTAACGAATATTATTTCACTGTTGAATTTGCTCGTGAAAAATCTATTTATGTGACCCGGCTTATGAAAAGGTGGCTTATGACTCAAAAAAGAAATTGCGAGAAACAGCTGTTAAAGATACACAATGCATTTCTTTAGTTTCTTAGCCGTTTTCTTTTTTTAATCATAAGCCACCTTTTCATAGGCCGGGTCACATATATAAAAGAAAGTGGTGCTAGTACCACTATAACTCAAGAATGGATGAACCGATTTGGTTGAAAATTGGTGCGAGAAGTAGCTTAGAACAAGGAAACGGACATAGGATACCTTCTATCTCGTCTGGATGATTTTCAGGACTTTTTCGGGACTATTTCGGGATCATTTTGGGACTCACCCGGGGTCAATACTGTATAGTTTTCGGGATCCGTCCGGGATCCCGTCGGGGTTATTTTTGGACTTTTTTGGGACTATGTCAGGGTCATTTGGGGATCCTTCCGGGATCATTTCTGGATGTTTTTCCGGATCCATCTGGGATCCCGTCGGGGCTATTTCGGCACATTCTCGGTATTATTTCTCGAGACTATTTCAGGATCATTTGGGTACCCTTCAGGGATCATTTCTGTGTGGTTCTCTGGATCAGTCTAGAATCGCGTCGTTGTCATTTCGGGACTTTTTGGGATTATTCTGGGCCCATTTGGAGACCCTTCCGGCACTATTTCTGGATGGCTTTTGGGATCCGTCCACGATACCGTTGTGGTTATTTCGTGGCTTTTTCTGGATAATTTCGATCATTTGGGGATCCTATCAGGTTATCAGCTCATTTCGTTATTTTTTACTCTATTACAAAAATGAAATATATTAGACAGACAATTTTTTTTAAAACAATTAACTTGATAAGCACGTTAACGTGAATAGTCCATACATTTTATTTTCTCCTTGCGGACGAGGCCGCGGGCAAAGGCTAGTATAATATATATTTAGTGGTTGTTGTTGTTGTTGTAGTGAGAAGGTTGCTCCCCTACCGATTTGGGGAGTGTTATCGATGTGACGGTCCTTTGCCGGATACAGATACGGTACGCTCCGGTAACACAGCACCATTAAGGTGCTAGCCCGAACATCTCGGGAACCCCCTAGTTCCATGAGGAGCTTGTGATCGCCAGAGCCTGTTAGTGAAACAGGATTCGCCGCGCATAGGTGAGGTTGATAATTGGGTTTGGAGAAGCTATATATTGCGCTGTCAACCTGAAGGGTTGCGCTACACAGCCCCTTGAATCTGGTATTTTAGTCGCCCCTTACGACAGGCATACCTACCGTGGGTATATTCTGACTCTACTTCTTGAGAATGGTCCCTATCCTACGAATAAGAATAGATACAAGAATACAGATAAGGGTAGAAAAAGCATAGGAATAGGGAGAGGAAGAAGGTATAGGAGAACAAAAAGGGAACGGAAACGAAAATTAAAAAGTATAGGGAAAATGAAATGGAGAAGAGTAAGAAATCGGGAGGGCGAACGAAAGAGAGGTTGATAAAGAGATGGATAAAAAGATGGAAGAGAAGGAGAGGGGATGGATAGGCAAAGGAGAAGAAAAGGAAAAACAAGGAGAAGGGGAAGAAAAGGGGAAGGTGGGTCGACTTTGGACGGAAAGGTTGGTGGGGGTCTTTTGTCAAGAGCTAAATGTAAGCCGAAAATTTAAGTTGGCTTGTCTGACATCCTTTGCTCTGAAAGCAACGGAAAAGTTTGTAGACCACGAGATTAGATCAAAGGCTCTCGATAGAATACCACTACATCCACCACAAAATCCAGAGTGCGTTCGAATGCGTTGCGTTATTCGCAGTTTTCAACATAGAGAGGGCATTCGACAACACGGCCCACGAGGGTGTGAATGGGCCACTCGAGAGAAAAGAGATACAATGTCCGATCCGTATGTGGATAAACGCCCTACTGTGTACGAAGATTAACGAAACCTCGAGTGGGGTCGGTACAGTAGAGATCAGGACACCGAAAGGATGTCCACAAGGGGGCATCCTGTCACCCCTGCCGTGGAGCCTGGTAGTAGATGAACTTCTACAGAGGCTCTCAAAAAACGGAATCACTGTCAGGGGATGATATTTTTATAATTCCAAGGGGCATATTTGAGAGCACCCCTTGCGACATAATGCAAAGGGCATTGAGATTAACGAAAGAATGGTGTACTGAGTTAGGGCTAAGCATCAACCCTAACAAAACAGCCAGCCCAGCTCTTCAGTAGGACAAGAAAGCTGGAAGGGATGAGGCATATCGCAATGGATGGAGTACATTTGGAGAACTCGACCGAGGTGAAGTACTTGGGAGTCACGTTCGACTCTAAGCTCTTATGGAGGAAGCACGTCGACAACACCATATCAAAGCCACAAGAGCAATAATGGTGTGCAGACGTATTCAGGAAGATCCTGAAGATGCAGCCCACGGGTCCTAAGTTGGATGTGCACTGCTATAGTTACCTACCATAGTGTATGGAGCAGTTGCGTGGGCATCAAGGACAACCAGGGTGACCGTACAAAAGTTACTCACGAAGCTTCAACGCTTGGCATGTGTCTGCATTATGGGAGCCACGCGAGCATGCCCGACGGCGGCAATAGAGGCGATGCTTAAGTTAAGGCCTCTACACATAATAATTGAGCAGGCAGCCAGGAGTACTGTAGTAAACATAGATAAAGAGGGATGTGGAAGAGGCAAAGTTATACAGTCACGGAACAGGGATAAGCTGAAGGAGCAGATTCCACTCATCCAACTTCCCAGTGATGATACGAGGAAGCTAATTAAGTTTGAGAAGCGCTTCAAAATAGAGCTGGGGAACAAGTGTACTTGGGAATTGAAGCACTTCACCAGGAATACACTATAATATGGTACACCGATGGCTCGAAGACACCGAAGGGCATAGGAGCGGGGATCTTCGGCCCCCGAACCAATATGTTCCTACCACTAGAAATATATCCGAGCTTGGAAGATAGATGAAGTTTTCGCCATAAGCTGGTGTACAGAGATAAATTTACAGCGGGGATATACAAAGAAGAGAATCGCTGTACTCAGCGATAGTCAGGCTGCGCTCAAGGCACTATCTTAATTTGAAATTAAATCATCAACAATCTTTGAGCGCGTAGAGAGGTTACGCAGTCTAGGAGCCAATAACATTATCCGTTTAGCCTGGGTACCTCGACACAAAGGAGTGGATGGTAACGAGCTTGCCAGGTTGGCGGCGGGAGAAAAGCCAATAGGACCCGAGCCCATCATGCCGTTAGGGTCACACTCAATAAGGGAAGAGTTCAGGCAAAAAAAAAACGTGCCTCAGAGAACAACACTGGCACGAAAGTCTAGGATTGGATGGTACAACTCAAAGCGATTAAAACCATGATTAACCTCCCAAAAAGCAGCCTTAGAATTTTAACAGGCATACTCACAGGTCACTACAGGCTATGGATCCACATGCATAAACTAGTTATATCGTCTAGTAGCCTCTGTCGATTCTGTGATCGCGAAGATGAGACTGCAGTCACGACAGGAAGACTTAGGATCCTAGGATCACCAAAATTAGAAAGTAGTCACATACACTCTTAGAAGCCGAGAGCCATTCTGGAGTTTCTCAGAGAACTCGGTTTGGACGAGGTGTTGTGAACAGAATGAGGGCACAATAAACCAATGTGTCGCAGTACTTAACCTCACAAGATATCTATGTATCTATCTACTGCAGTGTCTTCCCCCTCTCCTATCCTCTCTCCTTTTCCTTCCACTGTTTCTTTTCTTCTCCTTTTCCTTCTTTTCCACTCCTCTCCCACACGCCGGCCATCCGCTTCCGCACTCTTCCTCACCGTTCATCTGCCCCTACTTTCCCTCTACTTCTCATTCTCCCTCTCCCTATTTTCATCCTTCTCTCTATCCTCTTTTCTCCCTCTAATGTACATTTAATTAATAAATGCACCTACCTTTGATATTCTAGATTCAAAGAAATCAAAAGGCGAATATTGGGCATTTTCCTCTTTTCCTATTAAAAATTCGAAAATATTTACTACCTTAATATATAAAAAAAAAACGTGCACTATGTTTGAGGCCAATGGACTCCTAAATTACTGAACCGATTTTGAATTTGTTTTTCACTCCGTGTGTAGATTGATCCAACTTGAAACATAGGTTAGGCTATGTCTCAGTTTATGGTCGCAATGTTATTTTATTGCAATTTCTTTTATTTTTTTATATGTAATAATAAAATGTTACGTATACGCAATGGCACTCATATTTTCAGGTGGTGCGGATATACATATACTACATACTTCCGTGTAATTGCTTGGTGTTCAATTAAACAACCTGCTTATCAATAAAAAATATTATAGCGAATGATATCAAGTATAGCACATCACCAGGCCCGCCGAAAGGATTGGGGGAGGGGGGCGGGTTGGTTGCGATCAACGTACAGGGTCTCGAGATATAGGCCGAAACGTGGACCCGAGTACCCCTAGAATGTGTTTACAGAATATGGATAACAAATGAAAGCTGTTGATGAGTGCTTTAGTACAGAGTAATATATTATCCAGAGACGGACTGGGACTGGGATTAGGACTAGGACTGGGACTGAGACTCGGAGTGGGACTGGGACTGGAATAAAATGCATACCACCCTCTGGGACATGCAATAAGGGATGCAGAAGAATGAGAGTGAAAGAAAAGAGAGAAGGAGATGAAGATTGAGAAAGAGATATAATGAGACAAAGATGGAGATAGATGAAGCGAAAAAGACGGAGGGAGGAGTGAATAAAAGGATTAGGAAAAAGTGAAGAGAAGGAGGGGGGGGGGCAGAGTCAGACGGAAAAAGCTTATTAAAATGTATGCAGATAGGCCAACTTTAGGGCAGGACAACGTCTGCCGGGTCTTCTAGTTTTTATTAATAAATTTTTTTTTTTTTGGCAGAAAATATCTGTTTTTTTACTCACCACAGTGTTCGTTATTAGATTTTCACAAGGAGTATTGCAAAGAACACGAATCGCCTAACATGAAAAACTGATGTGATAAAATGAAAAAATAAATTTCACAGCCAGTATGATTTTTTTTTCACTTCATCACTTCATCCAATGTGAATTGACCCCTGTACTATATATATATAAAAAAATAAGTCCCAACTTTTTGTGTATTGGTGTATTCGACATGGAGAAACTTTGAGCATAGACATTTTGTTCAAAACAAGTGTGATATCTTTTCCGTCAACTGCTTCACAGGATGTTCAAGATGGCTACTTTATAGCGTTTGGGCAGCATTTTGGCAGGATTTTCAATATGGCGACGCCCACGGTAGGCTTTATTCAGCGGGTGATAGAAAGAAATACATGATGAGATCACGATAATCACTTTAAAAATCAGGTGATACACTCTATTTGTAATTTTGTTGTCTATTCAGAAGATATTACATTTGACTTAGCCACAATGAGCATAGAGTTCATGACTGATTTGTTTACTGTTGCAAACTAAAACTGATTGACTGCTTGCTTTACAAAATCTCTGTCGCTGCCCTCACACGACATTTAGGTGAACGCCGCAAAATTTTCCGAAGCTCTTCGAAGCTCTCAAGTGCACCACAATACACAAAAAAAAAATTTTGGTGTCCAACATCCACTTTGTGGTGGTGTTCTATATAAAAAGGAAAATAGTGTAACAGATCGGTGGTATATATAGTATATACCTCATACAACCGATTGTTCAGCTAAGAAACCTTTTCGCTTCCCAAGGCAGCCTGTTCTATGTACCGGAGCGACTAGGGATTTTCCCGACCAAGGGCTGTCATTTCAGTGTAACCCCATTTAATTTGTTGCGACCTCCCACAAATTGTCATCCCCCAGCAGATCTTTTTAGCGGGACTGCGCCATACTCTCCTGCTCCTAGAGGTATCGAACCCCATCCGTATCCTTCTCCTGACCCCGATCATAAGAAATGACTTTGCTGCGTTTGGCGGAAATTAATCTTTTTAGGACGGTCATACTCTTGTCAGTGTGTCGCGTGCAAGAGATTGTTGCATCGGTCAGGTTGCTAAGGGCTATTTCCCAAAACCCGGCGTCTAACCCCCCCCGGCAGCAATCGTCTCGGTCAGGGAAACAGACTCTTAGTCGTTCACCTTTTGCACCATTTATCAGCACAGAATACATATGTTTTGCAGCTCCTGCCATGGACGGTGCCACTTTTCTAGATGTTCTGGTCTCCGCGACGGCAGTCCCTCGACGGGCTTCATTGCGCCAGGTTGCCAGGAGAAACCCAGCTACACCGGGTACCCCCAATGCTTACCAAGGGACGTCCAGTCACAGCGCCATAAGGTAAACCAACTTACCAAGTTTCATCGCTTTATCCGTCTTTGGTAATGAATTATCGCCCTTTATCTATTTTTCGAAGTTTTCGATATCGAAAAAGTGGGCGCGGTTATAGTCCGATTTCGTTTATTTTAAATAGCGATCTGGGATGAGTGGCTAGGAACCTACATACCAAATTTCAGCAAGATATCTCAAAATTTACTCAAGTTATCGTGTTAACGGACAGACGGATGGACGGACGGACATGGCTAAATGAATTTCTTTTTTCGCACAGATCATTTTGATATATAGAAGCCTATATCTATCTCGATAAGTTTATGCCCTTACGGATTACCGTTATGCGAACAAAATTAATATACTCTGTGAGCTCTGCTCAGCTGAGCATAAAAAATATTGTAACGAAATTGCTTGCAAATCCTCTTATTTGCAATCCTCTGCTAAGTTCGAATCACTAAACGGTTGAATAAATAACTCCAATATTGAATAATGGAAAAACGGCATTTATTAAAGTACTTCACAATACACTTATACTTTGCTACTCGCTGGCTTAATAACCAAACTGATTGATAACTCAAATGAAACTCTATATTGGCCGCCAGATCGCGTGCTTAATCAAACTGATTGATAGCTCAACTCAAACTGAATTACTTCTTACTCGCCTGCCCTGCTTTTATAGTTTACGCTGCATACTTCTAGGCTCTTCCATTTCCAGAACTTACCAACTATATTCGTGTGTGTATAGTACTCATATAGTTCCTACTTGTTTACAAATGTCTACTTTTTAGCGCTTCTCAGATGTACATATGTGAGTTTGTAGTTTACAGTCTCCCGCACACACATAAGCGTATAAGTAAATTCATCTGTGTGTGACATCCCATCTCTCGCTGCCTTGTATGTAAATGTTGCTCGTCGGAATGTGTACATATGTGTAGACGCAATTATTGATTCGTTTATGTAGATACATAATGATTGAATTATTGATGTGAATTCACGTCACTGCTTAGCATCGGCCTGGAGATGACAGCACTCCTTAGTTTTGCTAATATTCGTAACACTGCCCTCCACTTAAGTCTGATCGTCCCGATCAGACAAATCTCCCAATCTAAACGCCGCTAGCATCTCCAAATATACCACCCTTCTAATCCGTGGTTTCCCAGTGGTTTGTATGCGGTAGATGGTATCACTGATCTTCTTCACAACTTTGTACGGGCCTTCCCAACTGCACCGAAATTGGGCTGGAACACCTTTCCGCCGGTGAGGGTTGTTTAACAGTACCAAATCTGCATTCCGGAAACCTTCCGAATTATTTTCCCTGTCGTACCTGTGTTCCATCTTACTACTCTTTATTCTGGATCGTTCTTTCGCACTCTGTTGCTTGGCCAATGAAGAACTACTTTGTAGAGCTTGTTCTTGACGGATTGGGTTCACATACTCAGTATCGTTCCGACGTTTCCCAACAAAAGTGCGCGCTGGCTTGAAACCATCCTTGCATTATTCCTGACAAATTCTTTCAGTCATCTTAGTGCGTCCATTAGGGTTTGTTGATGCCGGTCTTTTCTTCGCAGGTACTTTTAATTTCGCTTTATTTGGCACATTCGGTCCATCAACCTTTGCTCGATCTACTTTCCTTGACTTTCGTGGTCTCTGTCGAATCTCCTCCACCAGCACTCGCTTACTGATGAACCCGTTTTCCAAACTGAAGTTAAGTGGCACATCTTGGTTCTCATAATGCATCATCCTTCTCTGCATATCGATCTTGATGTCATGGTCAACCAAGAAATCCACTCCCAATATAACTTCATCAACGATCTCCGCCACAACGAATTTGTGTAGAACCATGACCTTCCCAATTAGGACTTCACATATTACTTCTCCCTGGACTTGGTTATATTCGCCTGTGACCGTACGCAACCTCGCTCCAGGAAATGACTTTACTCTCTTGTAGACCAAATCAGATCGAATCGAGGAATGAGATGCGCCCGTATCTACAGTCAGTACACGCTCCTTGCCATCCACATTCCCTCTGACGGTAAGACTGCTTGATTTCCTTCCAATTTGCGACACAGATATCACAGGACATTCAATAGCCGGGGAAAGATTTCGTTCTTTATCTCTTACTCGCTCTTGCTCATCTCCTCCAGCTTTGCGTTTACGGCCACCCACATTGTTGGAACTATTAGGACCAAGATCGCAATGACGTGCAATGTGACCGGACTTCCCGCATTTGAAGCATTTGATAACTTTTTCACTCCGCTTTTGCGATCCTTTCAGCACCTCCAATATTGCGTCTACCCACTCTGGCCTTTCTATTTCCACACGGCGTGCTTTGAAAACTGGCTTACACAGAAGCGACGCTGTTTCCTGAATCAGAGCTTGTGACACCGTTTCTGCGAATGTTGGCTTTGGGTTTGCGTATGTAGTTCGCTTCGTTTCGACGTCCCGTATGCCATTTATAAAGCTCTGAATCTTCACTCTTTCCGTGTATTCCACGAGTGCATCCGCATTTGCAAGATGAGCCAATCTTTCAATGTCCGAAGCAAACTCCTGCAAAGTCTCGTTAGCTTTTTGGTAGCGGTTTTGCAATTCTATTTGAAGTATCTGTTTCCTGTGTTCGCTTCCGTATCGCCGTTCTACAGCAGCCATCACTGCGTCATAACTGTTCCGTTCGTACTCTGGAATAGTCCGTAAGATTTCCGCGGCAGGCCCTTTCACTGCCACGAACAGAGCTGCAACTTTATCTTCAGCATTCCATTGGTTCACTGCTGCGGCCTTCTCAAACTGTAGCTTAAAGACCTGAAAAGGAACAGAACCGTCAAAGGATGGTGATTTACCTTTGGATTACTAGTTGAAACTGCTGGGCGATTTAGGTGCAACTGCTCGATACGTCCTCTCAAAGCATCCACCTCGGCCTCGATTTTTTCTTCAAACTGTAAAATTTTTGTATCTTGCGCCTCCTACTTCGAGGAAATACGTCCTTCTTGCTCTTCCAGTTGAGCAGAGATCTGCGATGATATCTGTGCTGAAATTTGAGCCGACATGTCGGATATCCGTGCCTCGTGTGCTTCCATCTTCGATGTAATCTGTGTCGACATTTCTGACATACGCGTTTCTTGTGCTTCAATCTTCGATGTTATTCGTGTCTCTTGGGATTCCATCTGTGATGACATATAAGTTTTCTGTTCTTCTAGTTGAGATGACATATACGTTTTCTGTTCTTCTAGTTGAGATGACATATACGTTTTCTGTTCTTCTAGTTGTGATGACATGTTGGTGGATATTTGTGATGACATTTCTGTTATACGTGCCTCTTGCGCTTCCATCTTGGATGTTACTGTCAATGTTTGAGCATTTATTGCAGCCAATATCATGTTCAAGTCTGTGCTGGCAATTGTCTGCGATGTTTCGTTTTTCTCTTCAATTTTTGTTGTTGTCTCGTCCCCATCAGGATAAAAGACATACTCGTCCACATCAATTCCTTCTGCTTCCATTTCCTCTCGTAGCCGTGCCTGAAGTTCAAGTTTAACGCCGCTTGTATTCAATCCACGGCTCTCCAACTCCTTCTTTAGTTGCTGGATCTTCAATTCACTGAACTTTGCCATGTCCTTGTTTTCCTCTGGAATTTATTCAACAATTCCTCTTCTGACACCAATTGGAACGAAATTGCTTGCAAATCCTCTTATTTGTAATCCTCTGCTAAGTTCGAATCACTAAACGGTTGAATAAATAACTCCAATATTGAATAATGGAAAAATGGCCTTTATTAAAGTACTTCACAATACACTTATACTTTGCTACTCGCTGGCTTAATAACCAAACTGATTGATAACTCAAATGAAACTCTACTATTGGCCGCCAGATCGCGTGCTTAATCAAACTGATTGATAGCTCAACTCAAACTGAATTACTTCTTACTCGCCTGCCCCGCTTTTATAGTTTACGCTGCATACTTCTAGGCTCTTCCATTTCCAGAACTTACCAACTATATTCGTGTGTGTATAGTACTCATATAGTTCCTACTTGTTTACAATTGTCTGCTTTTTAGCGCTTCTCAGATGTACATATGTGAGTTTGTAGTTTACAGTCTCCCGCACACACATAAACGTATAAGTAAATTCATCTGTGTGTGACATCCCATCTCTCGCTGCCTTGTATGTAAATGTTGCTCGTCGGAATGTGTACATTTGTGTAGACTCAATTATTGATTCGTTTATGTAGATACATAATGATTGAATTATTGATGTGAATTCACGTCACTGCTTAGCATCGGCCTGGAGATGGCAGCACTCCTTAGTTTTGCTAATATTCGTAACAATATAAACAAACATCTTGTTCTTCCTTTTTTAAGCGTACGTACGTTCAGCGACCAACATTGCTGTATGATTAGTTACATGAAGATTTCATGCTTTGTCGCTTTCATGCAGCTTATGCCTCGTATGTAGCTCTCCATTCAAGTACATGTGTTCGACACCAAAGCGTACAGATTTCGCCTGCAGCACCTAATACGCGTCTATGACGCGTAAGCCTCGTGCGCATCTTGCCTAATTGACCGCTTTCAACCGAAACAACAATGGCAACCCAGATTCTCCCGTTATGCTAACTAAAAGGAAGTGGTACAATGACATTTTTCATATATATGCGTTTAGCTTATGCATTCCAATAACATCGCCACAATCAACCAAGATGATGCGTTTGTAAATATGAAGGAACTTCAGACTTGGCAATTGAAGTTTATTACGCCTTGCCCACTCATATACAAAATATCGCGAAGGACTGTTGTAAACATTCTCCCTATACAACAAAAATATTTGCTAACATATTTTGTGTCGTATTCGATTGTTATATTGCAGTTTTTAATTGTGAAAAATGTTAGAAAATTTACCAACCAGTGGGAAAAATAATTTCACTTGCAAAGTGTGCCAACACCCTTAGCCAAAGCAAATGTCAAATTCTTCTTCTTATTATTTGCTTGGAACAAAATTTGGGAGATGGCTACTTTTCAATATCAGATGGCGCCAGTGTCTCTCATTCTACCGTTCTCCATAAAAATGCGTGCAATATATTCATAATGCATAAACTTGTGTTAAACTCATCTATATAAAAAAGTGCTTATGTGTCGGAGCTATAAACGAGTGCCTGTCAGAAAGAAGTCAACACACTTGTACTTATCCACAATGTGCATGTAGCCCACTATTCAGCTCTTGCTTACTTTTTAGAAGCAGCAATACCTTGACAGAACATCAGCAATGAAATGTGGCAGTTTGTATATTCGAAATGCAATAACAATTAGCAACAGTGTTGTATGTATGTGTATCGCGCCACCGTATGTCAGCTGTTGACGTTGTAGCTATTTTTGCTGCTCATTTTCATTTATTTTTTGTTGTTACCGACCGCCAATGTTGCGGCTGTATTAGTTAATACGTTAGCAGCAATTTATCAACAATGAACAGCTGCAGAAAATTTTTTGTTGCACTAATTTTCACATTTTTATATAAATAACTACACGTTTATGTACATATGTATATACTTAAATATGTACGCATATTTCCGTTAGATCGTCTAACTTCTGTTGTTGTAATGCGAATGTCCGAATTGCGAATATAGAAAAGATTTGCTTCACATGATTTTTGAATTCCCTTTTTTGGGGGTTTTGGTTTTCATTTAATTTGTGTTTATATTTTTTATACTCAGTTGAGCAGAGCTCACAGAGTATATTAACTTTTATTGGATAACGGTTGGTTGTACAGGTATAAAGGAATCGATATAGATATAGACTTCCATATATCAAAATCATCAGTATCGCAAAAAAATTCGATTCAGCCATGTCCGTCCGTTAACACGATAACTTGGGTAAATTTTGAGGTATCTTGATGAAATTTGGTACGTAGGTTCCTGGGCACTCTTCTCAGATTGCTATTTAAAATGAACGATATCGGACTATAACCACGCCCACTTTTCGATATCGAAAATTTCGAAAAATCGAAAAAGTGTGATAATTCATTACCAAATACGGATAAAGCGATGAAAATTGGTAGGTGAATTGAACTTATGGCGCAAAACAGAAAACTAGTAAAATTTTGGACAATGGCCGTGGCACCGCCCACTTTTAAAAGAAGGTAATTTAAAATTTTGCAAGCTGTAGGTTGGCAGTCGTTGAAGATATCGTGAAGAAATTGGCAGCAACGTTACTCTTGTTACTATCTGTATGCTTAATAAAAATTACCAAAATCGGAGGACGAACACGACCACTTTAAAAAAAAATTTTAATCAAATTTTAACAAAAATTTAATATCTTTACAGTAGATAAGTAAATTATGTCAACATTCAACACTAGTAATTACATGGTGCAATAAAATACAAAATTAAAAGAAAATTTCAAAATGGGCGTGGCTCCGCCCTTTTTCATTTAATTTGTCTAGGATACTTTTAATGCCATAAGTCGAACAACAATTTAGCAATCCTTGTGAAATTTGGTAGGGGCTTAGATTCTAGGACTATAACTGTTTTCTGTGAAAAAAGGCGAAATCGGTTGAAGCCACGCCCAGTTTTTATATACAATCGACCGTCTGTCCTTCCGCTGGGCAATTAACGCAATAACTTGAGCAAAAATCGATATATATCTATTAAACTCAGTTCACGCACTTACCTGACCTCACTTTTTATTAGTATAAAAATAGTCGAAATCCGACTATGGCCACGCCCACTTTTTCGATATCGAAAATTACGAAAAATTAAAAATGCCATAATTTTATACCAAATACGAAAAAAGGGATGAAACATGGTAATTGGATTGGTTTATTGACGCAAAATATAACTTTAGAAAAAAACTTTGTAAAATGGGTGTGACACCTACCATATTAAGTAGAAGAAAATGAAAAAGTTCTGCAGGGCGAAATCAAAAGCCCTTGGAATCTAGGCAGGTATACTCTTCGTGGTATTACATATATAAATAAATTAGCGGTATCCGACAGATGATGTTCTGGGTCACCCTGGTCGACATTTTGGTCGATATCTCGAGGACCCCTTCACACATACAACTAAGGGCCACTCCCTTTTAAAACCCCCATTAATACCTTTAACTTGATACCCATAATGTACAATCAAATTCTAGAATATAGAGTAACCCCTGGTCCACATTTATGGCTATATCTCGAGAAGGCGTCCACCTATAGACCTGAGGCACACTCCCTTTTAAAATACTCATTAACACCTTTCGTTTGATACCCATATTTTACAAACAAATTCTAGAGTCACACCTGCTCCACCTTTATGGCGATATCTCGAAAAGGCGTCCACCTATAGAAATAAGGCCAACTCCCTTACAAAAAACTCATTAACACCTTTTATTTGATACCCGTATCGTACAAACGAATTCCAGAGTCACCCCTGGCCCACCTATATGACGATATCCCTAAACGGCGTCCACCCATAGAACTATGGCCTACTCCCTCTTAAAATACTATTTAATGCCTTTCATTTGATACACATGTCATACAAACACATTCCAGGGTTACCCTAGGTTCATTTTCCTACATGGTGAGTTTCCCTTATTTTGTCTCCATAGCTCTCAGCTGAGTATGTAATGTTCGGTTACACCCGAACTTAGCCTTCCTTACTTGTTTTAATCTCTTTTTCTTTATTTATCCTCACTTCAACTGACTGCTAATACGCTACCAAAAATATCGAGAGAGGTGTCAAAAGGCGCGTATTGACCAAACAACAACAATAATCCGAAGTCGGAAAAGAAAAATTATATCTCTGCCGGGAGATATTTGCAGTTGAAGTCGGCTCTCTTCGTTTGGTTGTTATAATGTTGTTGTACCCACTAAAAAAATGTAAACATAATTGTTTTGCGCGATATGGCTTTGGTCTCCAAATCGGTGGTGGACCCACCCAGGGTAATTTTTATAAGCGCGGCCGAAGGCCGCCAATGCGGAAAGGTGTTTTGCGAAGACGAGCATTTGTTTGTATTATAGTTATCAAATACTATCTTTGTTGCTCAAAAATAAATTATCACGTTTTTCGGTGATCAGTTTCAGACATTTTCAATCTGTCTCTTTAAACATAACATCTATTTAAAATGTTATTATTACATTGTTTTACTAAATTATATAAGTATGAAATGGACACACCCAGTGATGATAAAAGTACCAAATAAAAAATACAAAAGGTATTTAAAAACAGAATACATACATACGTTCGAAAATACTTTGAAATCGAAAACTTACAAGCGCTGTACGCAGATCAAAAGCAAACATTAAAAATTTTGCATTTTTCTTGAGCATTAAAATAGCAGTAGACACACAATTTTGGCATTTCACGATTCAGCGCACAGCAGTCTTTTAAAAGGATGCTCTGGCACTTTCTCATTGGATATTTACAGCAATTGTTAAGCCGTCGTAGTTCCGTTAGTCAACAGCCCCACAAACAAATAAACATGCAAAAAAGCCAATTGGAGTATGCATATTATCAATAATTAACAATAAGGGAGCCCCGAAATTTACTCCGACAGCAGCATTGCATGTCATTTTACATATCCCCGCCTGCATACACTGAAAGAAATTGTGCTAGTAAAATCAACAAATCGGTTCTGTTATTCCTGACTTAACGGAGATTCGGTGAAATTGATCGAAATATGGTTAATTCGACCGAGTTATTTGCCAAGCGGACAACTTAGTTTATTCATTTCAACAGAAGAGAAATTGTCGCTCTTAAGTTAACAAAGTTCTGCAAAATTGACAGATGCCTAATCAATCTAACTGATTTTTCTGTTAACACAACTGATCTCACTGGTCATTTCAACAGTGATAAACAGTCAATACATGAGCAAATTTCCAAGAGAATTTTACGCTCACTGCGCTCTTTAATTTGTGTTTATGACGATGGTGCCACATGTTAAAAAAAACACCAAAATAAGAAAACCACCAAATCGAAAAAACACACAAAATGGAAAAATAACAAAAAAATACAAAAGGAAAAACCCCCTTTTTTGAGTTTACTGTGAAAAAATTATGAGATACCGGGACACCTATTTATCGGTTATAATTTTGCAACTTCTCCTCCAAGCGAAATGCAAACTTGCGCCCTCTTGTTGCAAAAGTTTTCTTTGAACGAACAGCATTCTTCCAAAGTTAGTAACATTTTGTTCAAGTTTTTATGAATTTTCACTCACTTAATTTCTTGTATTTCGGCCTTTTTGTTAATATATTCAAGGTATGTCTGAGCTCTAAATGTGTTTTAAACCACATATATATATATATACATACTAGGCCGGGTCGATTTGTGGGGAGGCAAAAAAATCGCCCATTGCTCTGTGAAAATCATATTCTAGGGATCAAAATAAGAAAATTTGCCGAAGGAACCATACCTCTAAAACGAATTCTGATGCCCCCCCTTTGGGTTGTAGGGGAAAATTTTGAAAAATCCCACTTTGAAATGCCTATGTTTTTTCTTTTTGGAGTTTATTTTTCTCTTTAGAAATTTATTTAGTCAGAACATATGTAAATTAAAAAATGAATTTAACTTAGTAATAGAAAAGAAATTAAAAAAAATTATTAGAAATTAGCGTTTTTACAACCCCCTTTTAAAACCGAGGCATCACTGTGATGCATTTGCATGTCGTAAACATAGTTGTGTGGGTTTTTTATTCAACCGTTTTAAAAAATGAAGGTATCACTGTGACACAATTGCAGATCATAAAATTGCTTGTGTTGTTTTTTTTAAGCCACCACAAGACACAGCAGGTAGAATTGAAATTGCCCCTAACCAAAAGTTCGACCCAAAGGCGGGGACATCAGAATTCGTTTTAGGGGTATGGTTCCTTCGGCAAAGTTTCTTATTTTGATCCCTAGAATACGATTTTCATAGAGCAATGAGCGATTTTTAAATCGACCCGCCCTAATATATACATATATATTTGTCAAAAGATTTATATTGTCGATATTTCGACTTCAATCTGAAGTTATTTTGAGGAGCTTAAGACTGCACCTGGTCGACAATATAAATTTTGCGACAAATATATGGTTTAAATCACATTTGTTGTCTTTTATTTAACATATGTATATAATGGCCTAGAGCTCAGACGTGCCTTGAATAATTTTCACTCACGCTAGCGAATCTAATAACATAATAACAAGCATCCTTTTTTAATGTTGATGTTTCCGACAACATAAAGGGTAGAGTTGTTTTGGAATCGTTTCAATTTAAAGTGTTACGAAAACTAAACTTGCCGAGTTACACGAAATTTACCAGTGGTGAACTAGCTTCCTGCTATTTGATTTTTCACTTTTCTGTAACTTACTTTTATGTCAAACATTTATACTACAAGTTTTTTTCGAAACAATCAAATATGACAACTACATGCGAGAGAAAAAATTGAGAATCAGTTTTGTGACTACTACTTTCAATCCTATTTGAAAAGCGAATTTCAAAACTATAAATTAAATAAATTATGAAATATAAAACTTGGTGAAAGTGCGTTTAATAAAACAAAATAATAAAGTGTATAATGTTTAATGTGTGCCAGCATATTTAACGTACACACAATTGAAGTTCAGTTAGTAAGTGCGCACATATGTATGGATATGCAGCAAGCATGCGTATTTATCTATTCACATATTTACGTATGTATATGGCCACCGTGGTGTGATGGTAGCGTGCTCCGCCTATCACACCGTATGACTTGGGTTCACACCCTGGGCAAAGCAACATCAAAATTTTAGAAATAAGGTTTTTCAATTAGAAAAAAAAATTTCTAAGCGGGGTCGCCCCTCGGCAGTGTTTGGCAAGCGCTCTGTGTGCCATGAAAAGCTCTCAGTGAAAATTAATCTGCCTTGCAGATGCCGTTCGGAGTCGGCATAAAACATGTAGGTTCCGTCCGGCCAATTTGTAGGGAAAATCAAAAAGGAGCGCGACGCAAATGGGAGCACGATGCAACAAAATAAAAAAGGAGCACGACGCAATAATTTCCCCCCAGCGGGTTAGGGGATCAGAATATACCCGTGGTAGGTATGCCTGTCGTAAGAGGCGACTAAAATACCAGATTCAAGGGGCTGTGTAGCGCAATATATAGCTTCTCCAAACCCAATTGTCAACCTCACCTATCCGCGGCGAATCCTGTTTCACTAACAGACGAGGCTCTGGCGACCCCAAGATCCTCATGGAACCACGGGGTGGGGAGGGAGGGAATGGCCTGAAGGTTTAATGTGGACACATAAATCGTTCCCGAGATGTTCGGGCTAGCACCTTAATGGTGCTGTGTTACTGGAGCGTACCGGATCTGTATCCGGCAAAGGCCCCGCTATAATAACAACAACGCAACTTGGAAGAGAAGCTCGGCCTTAGAACTCTTCGCGCCTTACATTTATTTTTATTTACGTGGCAACATAGGTACTTTTGTACAAAGCTATCGCAACAACTTTTTTTTATTCATTTGACTACTCAAACGGTCAATTGCGAATCAACGGTTTGTGTGCAGTTGATTCAACATCCTGTTCGATGTATAAGAATTGACAGAAATTTCGGTTGAATTGACCCGTATTTCGTTTGATTTTACCAGTCTTTCTCTTTCAGTGTACTTTTTGGACCCGGGGCCTAGGGGAAGCATGAATGCAGGCTTTTCAGCCACAGCAGCATAGCGCAATGTCATATAGGGCTAAAGGACTACATGGTCCCCTACCTGAGCTTCGAAGGACATCGTGGGATCTCAAAAAAATAGCCGGAGCGTTGGCGCAGTGATACGGGAATGGTTCTGCCATATTATGTACGTGTATACCGATAGTTCCAAATTAACGAAAGGGGTCGGTTCTGCTGTTTACTGTGTCAATTCAGAAATAATTTGGTCTTACAGGCTGCCAGATCACTGCAATGTCTCTCAGGTCGAAACTTTTGTCATAAACTGCATCGTGTCAATCTATATTGATAGACAGGAACCGATCAAAGCAATAATCTCACAAAATACTTTATCAAGAAGTGTCTTGGAATGCAAAGACGCTTTGGAGAGTCTTCGCTCAGGCCAGACCAGACATCAATACTGGGTTCTCGGTAGAGTTCTGCTTTTTCGTTCATTTCAGAGATTCGGTTCTTTCTTCTTTTTCTTCGTTCTTTTTCTGATGAGCGAACAAGTTGTTCTGTTTGTTCACCTGTTCCTTTTTTTCAAGCAAATTTGTTCATTGCTACTTACACCCACGAAAAAAGTCAACAATTATAGATGCTTTGTGTAGGTATATATAAATGTGTTATGAATAAGTAAGTTAATATATATACATATGTATAATTAACTTCAAAAAAAGTTACAAATTTCGGAAGATCCAGGAAGTTGAAACCGTACAGACACAAATTGTAAACATGAGCTTTTCAAGTTTAATAAATGTAATAATTAGTGTCTTACAAAAGATGTTTTTCATAAATAGTCCACACATATCTTTTTGTAGCAGCGCCACAGATACATATCTTTAGTGTAAGTGCAACCATCGACATTCGTGTTCACTGTGAAATTCTACGTACATATGTATGTATGTATTTACAATGTACGCGAAAGAAAAGAGAGAAAGAACTAAAAGAATAAATAGAACCGAAATCGAAGATCTAGTTCACTTGTTCAGCTAAGAGACCCGGTCAATTTAACAAGTTCAGAACGGAACGACTCAACTCTAGTTCTCGGTAATAAAGTGATAAAGTGTAACGAAAAGGCCGATGAGTTGGAAAGGAGGGTGTACCACGCGATGAATCGACTGTAGACGTCCCAGTCCGTTTGGGGCAGGTATTGCATATGATCCATCGAGCAGCAATGGCGTGGACAGAAGAAAGTGGTGGCAAAATTTCTAAGATCGTATGCAAATACTACGCCGCTGAACTCACAAAGTTGCTCATATCTCCAAAGAGAGAAGACTTGAGGCTCACAATGAATACTAACTAGACACTGCTTTTGGCGTCACATGCTTATAAGTTAGGTCTTGCCAGTAAGAGCAGATGCAGGAATTGCGAACTGCAGGTAGTAACGGTTGACCACGTTCTGTGTTCGGGTCCTGCGCTCGCGAGGTCAAGGCTCCAGCTACAAGGGGCGCCAAAGTTGTCATATCTCAAAGTAGCAATTAAGCTTCGGTCTAGAAGACTTCTAGTATTTGCCAAAAGAACGGAGTTATTTTATAACTTATGTCCTGGTACCTAATTAGGGGTTTTCCGTTTGGGCGTCAAAAAAATTCAGGTAGTACTATGGACACATTCTCAAATGGGAATGACTTTATTAGTAAATAATACTTACTCCCCCCCCCCCCCCCCCCCCCTAAGTAAACGATTTTTTACAACATCTTAATCTACGTTACATGTTTTATGTTACAAAAGCATTTACTGTTATGTGTAAACATACATAATTAAACTCAAATACGAATATGCAAAATTTCTGCTGTTGAAATGTCTAAAACTCTCCAAGTGAATTAGAAAAGCAAAAACCCAGATTTTAATTTGATTTGCAGCAATTTTGTTGATTTGTGTATAAATATGCAAATATTTTCAAAGACCTCTGTTAGCTCAAAAAGCAACACATACCCACATAAAAACATGTATGTGTGCGTATGAAGTGCAAACAACTGAATTACAAACTTTACGGTACTGCAAAATACGAATTTCCACCTGAGAGCGCAAACTATCTGCCACCTTTATCATACAATAAAAAAAAGTGAGTTCAGCTTCTGATAAATATCCTAACGGGTCACTTTAAGCCCATATATTTGTTCAACAAATTTTAGCTGAAACCTTACAAAGCAGGCACGCATCCTTAGATACTTTCCCACTTAAACTTAATTTCTCAAGTATTAACTTTAATCATTTTGGTAAAATTGCCACGCCTTTCATGACTGTCGAATATATAGTTTAACAAAGAATTGCAGCAGTTGAAAAGATATCTACTTATACTTTTAGCACCCTCTTCACTCCCTCTACAGAATTTTTTTACGGCCAACTAAAAGAGCGCAATAAATTATGCCGAAAGTGTCCCAATCCCTTTAATATTAGGTAATAAATCTCCGCAGTTAACAATGTGCACTTTTTCCGCCAAATAAAACTTTAGAGTGTGTGTGTATTTGCTTATACTGACATATGTGACAGTTACTTAGATAGCCACTCTAACATGCTCCAAATTTCCTCGTATGTATCTGTGTGTGTATGTGCATTGTTGCAGGAAAATACCAATAAATTGTAATTTTCCATGTATTTCAGTGTTTCATGGTTGGTATCAGTTCTTGGTGACCGGACATTATATACGTATGTGTGTGGATGAGACATGGGCTCAATCATCGTTTCATGGAACATTTATGCATGCGCAATAAACTAACTTCAAGGGTCACTCCATAACAAAAAATACAAAGCTGGAGATATAAAATTTTTTTTTTTTTCAAAATATTGAAGGACTGCCTTTCGCAGCGCCACGTCATTTCAAGGGATATTACCTGCATCTGCCAAATGTTTTTAAGACTCGAATTCAATCACATTTACCTTGAATACACTTAGCCTTTTAAATGAAGACAAGGCTGCCCGATTTGATGATGTCTTCGGTGAAGGAAGGAAGTCTGACATCACCGACATACAGAAGATGCAAAGAACAGGGCAAGAAAGAAAGGCAAATGAGTATTGCTATATATAGCATAATAATCAGGAAAGCGGAAGTAGGAGCCACAGTGTTTTCGATCTTTTAGATCGATTGTTGTGGCTAAATAGCCAGAAAGATGACGTATCCCAAAAAACATATATACTCGTTTATGAGGACGTGAGAAGAGCAATATCTAGGTAGATTGGGACACAGACGAACTTCGGCCGAGCTTTTAAAATACGGGTTTTTGATTCAGTGTAAGTGTGCTTTGTCAATTTTATAAAAAAGACGATACCACAAGCCACTTAAATTAGCGCAGGGGTAGCCTGCTTAATGTCATATACAAAGAAGCATTAAGTTCTATCTGATGCATTGCTTAAAGGCTGAAGTCCACAGACGTTGTAAGAGTTGGGCTTTAGGCCAATTTAAGCTTCTACTTACTTAATTATATTTACTGTTCCCGATTGGCATCAGTTACCACGAAGCAGGATTGATCGGGGCGGCATTTTGCGACACAGGTGCCAAAACTGCCTTAGTGGTTTAGAAGCACTTTTAGCTGATATTCTTTAAGTAAAGCCATAGAAAACGTTGCTTGGGACTTGATCCAACTCAGATTATACAATCTTAATGACAGCCGCCATTCCCGCAACCTAGTGCGTTTTCATCGCTTAGATCAACATCGTAACATTTTTATACCTTTCATGAACATGAAATGGTATATTAACTTTGGTCCGATATTTGTAACCTTGAGAAATATAGAAGATAGACTCACCATTAAATATACCGAATTGATCAGGACGAAGAACTGAGTTGATATAGCCATGTCCGTCGTGTCCGTCCGTCTGCCATTTTGAACGCAAACTAGTCTCTCAAATTTTGAGATATCTCAATGAAATTTGGCACAAGGATGTATTTTTGTATTATATTAGACATTTGTCGGATCCGGTAGGATCGGACCACTATAACATATATCTCCCATACAAACGATCGTTCAGATAAGACGATTTTGGTGATTCTCGCCGCAATTTAGAAAGTATAAACGTAAAACTCGGTGATATATATTCTAATATCTCATAGAAGATTTACTGAAAAAATTACTTTGATCGGAGCTATATCTATATAGTATATACCTATCCCATACAACCGATCGTTCAGATAGAAAGATTTTTGGCCATTTCTCCCTTAGTTTCCAATATAAAAACGTGAAACTCGGTGATATATATTCTAATACATCATAGAAAATTTCCTGTAAAAATCATTTCAATCGGAGCTATATATAATATATATCCCATACAACCGATCGTTCAGATAAGGGGGTTTTTCCCATTTTTTATTTTATATTTATCTTAAAAATCGTTTAAGTATGTACATCTGTTCTGTTTCTTATCTTATACATCCGATTATTTGGAGATTACGAACGGGATACGTTTATTGTTCAGCCCCATTAATAAAAGGTATGAAGCCTTCGGCCCAGCCGAAGACAGTCCCGTCCTTACGTGTTGTCTTTTTCACAACGATCAGTAGGTTCGGCTTTCTGGGGTACTCACCAGAGATGCAATGAGAGCAATACGGATCCTATAAAAGCAAGAAATGCCTAGCCTCAACCTTCATCTCTTCACACTCCATCTTTTTTACTTTGGAACAAAGAATATTCCAACCTACTCTTCAGAGCTCACAGTGTCAGATAAAAAGAGCTGCAACTCGATAGCGATGGATGAGTGGAACTAAAATGGCACTTGATCAGGTAGTGGAGGAGTGCCGGTGTATTTGTATAGACCTTCCTTCGGCTTCACTATTGTGTCTTGTCCATTGTCTCACTGCCGCTGTTGGTCGCTCGGTACTCAAGCGATCGTCTCACCTTAGAAGTGAGTCCGACACCGTCCTCTCTCAACAACTCCATTAATTGCATTACAATAAGCGAGTCCAGCTTTCATATCCTTCCTCATACTCTTGGTACCTCTAACCTTCCTCACAGTCCTAACACGTCGTATGTTCTTAGCATACTGATATTCGTTTTTTTTTTTTCATTGCTCTCTACTCTGATTTGATTGAGTGCTACGCCAAAAGTCGTCTAAATCTCATATTGTCCACTCAAAAGACTGTAAGAAGTCGTTTATGTAGGGCCCTTTCATTCTACCCTCACTTCAGCAAACATTTGAAAATGTGAAGAAGAATTGCGAAGCTCAAAAACACTCTCCAAAAGTTTGGGAAAGTGATATGGGAGGTCTTTTACAGGATTATATCCGCGATGTTCCGACACCAGAACCATCTGTTATTAGCCCTATTGCGTAAGAAATGATGCTTTCCGACCCTTTGTATCTTTGTATCCTTGAAGCTGTGTCCCTCCTGTTACAGACTTTTCTACCCAGGTTTATTATAAGCGCCTTTACCAGCAACATACTCGATTTTGAGTCTGCTCGCATTTTTCAAGCGCGTAGAATTCTAGAGATCTTGCAAAGCAATTGTTGTTAATCGTCTTGAAGCGGAATGACTCTCACAAATGCATGACATGTACATGTGTGTATGTGTGTTCTGCTCAATTGAAGTTTATTGGATTTATTGCAATCGTGCTTTCGAATACAAAAACGATTTTCCATCGCTAATGAGTTGATTGAGTTACGAATATTTAGGTTCAATTGCTCTATTTCCTATTGCTGTGGGCATGGGCTTGTGTGGGTGCATGTCCGTATGTGTTTGTGTCCACTCAGGGTTTCAGGTGTGACAATAATCGTAAAGACTTTGTTATTGTTGGATCATAAATTTGTCGCATATTGTGCA